>NC_142526.1:11897602-12037602 GCF_964205215.1 Stylophora pistillata
GCCGTAGCCAGACTTCAGAACAAGACAAGGCAAGTTTCGGGTCTGGCATGCCTCCCCCAGAAAATTTTGAAATCCAGAGGCTCAGAAATGCTCTTTCAAGCATTTTCCGTGGCACTTTTCTTTACAAAAGTCAACCTTGGGCAAGTGTGGAAGTTCACTTTTTTATTGCCGAGCGATACTGGTGCAAAAAAAAAAAAGGAAAAGGCCAAAAGCAAGAGGAGGCAATTGCCTCGTCTTGCCTCATGCTAGCTACGGCCCTGTACAGTAGGCACGTCCTCTAGCCCCCCAAACCCCTTCTCTACAGCATATCTAGGGTTTCTGTGCGACCGCGGGCTGTAATTTTATACAATCACCTCCGCAAATTGCTATCTAGTTAAACCACTTTATCAGTATACTTTTCATAGGAAGTGTTATGAGCAAGATAATTTATATCAGGACGAACCCCAATCAAGTCAGTAACCAAACTACAACTCATACGTACTATTTATATTTCCCTGTTAACCCTAAGAATCATTATAAAGTAATACTGGGCATATTATTAGTCTTGATGATTTTTTGCCCACTCCATTTTGTTAAATTTTACAACAGTTTTCCTATTATTTATCACAGGTTCTTTTCCTTTGTTATATCTGGTGAAATAAAAAAAAGAAGAGAAGGCCTTTAAAAGGACAACAATACAAGATAATTTATATCAGGACGAACCCCAATCAAGTCAGTAACCAAACTACAACTCATACGTACTATTTATATTTCCCTTTTAACCCTAAGAATCATTATAAAGTAATACTGGGCATATTATTAGTCTTGATGATTTTTTGCCCACTCCATTTTGTTAAATTTTACAACAGTTTTCCTATTATTTATCACAGGTTCTTTTCCTTTGTTATATCTGGTGAAATAAAAAAAATAAAAGAAGGCCTTTAAAAGGACAACAATATAATCTAGCCAAGCGAGATTTACAAGGTTAGCCAATTATGATTGTTTTAAAGTGCAGGTGTGATCTCCACTGTTTTGAAAATAATTACATCTGCTTCTCTTATTTTATTTGATAAAAATCAAATATTTTTGGTGTATTTGGTAAACCTTCTCTAAGAAAAAAAATTAGGGGAATTCCCACTCACAAGTAACAGAAGTGATTGCCCGTTGAGATGGCAGGAAGTTCTGAGACGAACCAGAATCTTGTTTTACGGGCATGTCTCGAGTGATTCACACCACTAAGGAATACTCCTTGAACAACGATAGGCTTCACTTCCTAAAAGATAATCCCTGATGTAGAACTTGAGGTACTGTTACCCTTGGAGAAAAATGTCATCCCCGCACACTGAGTAATGTAATCAGAAAAAAACAAAGTTAACATAGATATAAACAAATACATGTTGAAAAAATTCTGCGACTAATAAAATCTTAAAAGAAAGACGTTTTCCGCATGGTCGCAGGTGTGGAACAAAGAAAAACGGAAATTATTTAAATGATGACTGCCAGGTGACATTTGTAAAACTTATCAAAAGAAGCGAAGAGCATTCACAGGCTGCTTAAAGTTGCACAAAAAAATCGCACAGATTACCTTCCCCATCAAGATGGAAATTAGATGGTATGCTGAAAGTATCTAATAAGGAACTAGCAACAGAGAAAATGGTCATAAGATATTTTAAAATTGAGTGCGAGGCCCTTTACATTATCAATTTCCCTGTGGCACTCTCTTAGTGTGATTCTGACAGAAGCACAATTACGGAGTGATAGAAGGACGTTTGGAGCGGAGGTGACATCAAACTGGCATCTTATAGGATGCTGTAATAAAACATGAAACCTACATGACGAAATAGTAGCCGAGTATGAAAGCGATGTTCGCAGTAACGAACACTACTTAAGCAGTAGTGAAAACGAGGCCTGAAAAAATTCAGGCCTGTATGGGATTCAAACAGACGCAAATTATGATATTTACAAGGCGCAAAGGAATTTATGCACATCACTTCGACGCAAAGCAATAAAGAAATATTTTCACAACAAAGCTGAAGGATCCCAAAATCCAGCTGACTTTTGGAAAATGTATCGTCCACTCCTGCGCTCCAGGAGCTCTGGCCAAGCAAAAAACGACATATTACTTAAAGAAGATGGTAACTTCATAAATGACAAAAAAGTTCTTGCTGAGCTTTTTAATGATTACTTTGTAAACATCTTGGAAGATGCCAATGAGATCACGGAAATGGATTATGGTACAGATTTCATTGAACATCCAAGTATCAGAGCAATAATGCACAATAAGGTGGAAAGGGAAACCTTCAGCTTTGACCTTGTGAATTCATCCCAAGCGGATCTTTTATTATCTTCTTTTAACAGTCGCAAATCCTGTGGTCATGATATGCTACATCCGAAGCTACTCAGATTATCTGCTCTGATTATAGCGCTTCCAGAGTCAAAAATAATTAATTCCTCAATCATTTCGTGTTGTTATCCGGTTAGGTGGAAAATGGACCAAGTAACACCGCTATTTAAAAAAGAAGATGAGCTCTACAAGAAGAATTATCGACAGGTGACGGTACTACCAATTTTAAATAACATCTATGAAAGAGTCTTGTCTGACCAATTATCAGTATATTTCAAAGACATATTGTCTGACTCCATTTCTGCATATCGCAAGAATTATAGCTGTGAGACCACACTGCTGCGTCTAACAGAAGATTGGAGGGCTGGCTTAGATAATAAAGAACTCGTTGCTGTGATATTTCTAGACCTTTCCAAGGCCTTTGACTGTGTACCACACGAGTTGCGGCTAGCTAAGTTGAAGGCGTATGGGGTAGCCGAACATAGCGTTGCTCTGTTGCGAAGTTATTTGTCTGGAAGATCGCAGAGAGTAAAAGTAGGCGACAAGTTTTCTTCTTGGCTGCCGGTTATAAAAGGAGTACCTCAGGGATCCGTCCCTTGGACCCCTTTTCTTCAATATATTTATGAATGATCTCTTTTACTTTCTGAAAGGAGTTTGTATCAATGCTTATGCTGATGATGAGCAAATTTATGCCTCTGATAAAGATCAGTGAAGTTACAAATGAAACTTCAATGCCAACTCCTCGAAGCTGACCAATGGTTTGGTATAAATGGCATGATTACAAATCCTGACAAATATCAAGCAATGATTTTAGGGAATACAAACTACACCTTCAGTTTTACTGAGTGAATGACACTAATATTCCGGTAAAAGATAACATTGACCTCTTAGGAGCGAACATTGACAAGAATCTGCAGTTCAACAGCCACGTTAAAAACATTTGTACAAAGGTCAAATCAAATTAATGTAATTTCCCGTTTTCGAAAAATAGTACCGACGGATGTAAAATGTAAACTTTACAAGGCCTTTATTGTTCCATATTTTAGATATTGCTCAGCAGTTTGGCACTTTTGCGGGGCTCGAAAGGGAAATAAATTAGAGCATCTGAACAAAAGGGCGCTCAAAGTCTCTGCACTACCAGGAGCTACTGAGCAAAATTAATTCAAGTGATCTGTATAGTATTAGGTGCCAAGACATGATGAAAATAGCTTTTAAGACAATTCAGTTCGAAACGATGCCGAAGTACATACAAGTTCTTTTTTTCAAATGAGGAGTACTGAATACTACCTACGAGGATCAAGGAAACTAGTTATCCCATATGTCAATACAACCACTTATGGTCTTCACTCCCTCAGATAAAATTCTGCAAACATGTGGAACAAACTAACAGAGGACCTGAGGTCACTGACGTCGTTGAATGAGTTTAGAACTAAGATATGTCAAATTTCTTTCGAACATTAAATTTCCTTTGAACATAAATGCGATTCTCACTTATGTAAATAGTAGTGTAATGTACTGTATATAATATACGATTCTATTTGTTTTTATATGTTTTATTTACTTACTTCAATATTTATTTACTTAATTTTTTCCTTTTCTCTTTCTCGGAGAATTTAGCTCTACAGCTACTCCTGTAAATCCGAGGTGAAATAAAGGTGATGTATGTGTGTATGTATGTATGTATGCATGCATGCATGCATGTATGTATGTATGTACGTATGTATTAGTTGCTTACCTCTTCAGCTGCACTTGTGCACCACAATTCTCTGAACTATGAGTTCCCAGCTGAAACTCTCATCTACGCCAGGTAACAATGCTTGAGAACTGTTGGTTGTGTTACAGAAAGCTCAAGGAATTTAGAGAGCTCTAGCTAGGAAAAAGAATCTTATGTCAAACAAACCACACGAAGAGTTCTATTTTATTCTGTATGTATGTAGGTAGGTAGGTAGGTAGGTAGGTATGTATGTATGTATAAACCCATGACCTCTACGATACCGGTGCAGTGCTCTACAAACTGAGCTAACAAGCCAACTGGGAGCTGGTCATTATGTAGGTTCGTGATAAACCCGTGAAGTGATGAATGAACGTTTGTGAATATATGAAAGTCATATGTTTGAACTGCGGTTAAAGAACGAGTATGAGAGCGATCTTCGCAGTAACAAACACTGCTTAAGCAGTAGTGAAAAACGAGGCCTGAAAAAAATTCAGTTCAGAAATAGTAGCCCTCCATAGAGAAGCCCTGGCCTCTTACCTCAGAAAGCGTAACAAGTTTCCGAGTGCTAAATCGAGCCTAACAATGTGTGACTATCTACTGGACACTTACATGTAAAAGTTGTGCAAAATCAGCCTGACAATACACTCTAGATGACCTTTCTAGAAGCATGGCAAAATGTGACAAACACTTTGTGCATCCTGCAAATACACATAGGTACAAATGAAAAGAACTTTGGTCTCACTTGAGCCACGAGGTACATTTCTTTGGACATGGTCAAAGAAAGACTAGTTAGATAATGAATCACTGATGTTCCAGTGAATCTCAGTTTTCATCATAAAGGGAGCAAAGCATTCCTCAACAATTCTTCGCCCTCCACATCAACTAGTTGTCGCCATCACATCTTCCACCAACAGTTTCATGACTGATTATTCTTTTCAGTTTATCGCGCTTCTTTTGGCATTAAAAAAGAATTCAAGACCAAAAATACAGGAGAGCAGTAAAGATTAAAAAAATAATTTTAATTTTAATTTAAACTGAAAACAAACAGATCCCTACCTCAAGAAGTTTCAATTAAAACAAGTATTCAGATTTCAAAAGCTGATTTGTCTCAAGCATTAAAATACTTCTTTTAAGACCTGACTGGAAACCATAACGTTTTTTCCAAACAAATACAGAAAAGATATGAGCTTCCCTTGCACAATTATGGCAATTCCTTTCCCCTTAGATACTCATTCAAGAAACTTTAAGAATTAACCATGAACACCTCGGGCTCCTCACTTCAACAAGGTCTAATCCAAACCAGGGTTTAACGCAATCAGTGGACCTCAAACTTTCTCTACAAGAGGGTCGATTGAATTAAACAAATTTCCTCCCACAATTAGCTTTGGCCCTCTTGACACTGATCCCAAAACTGAACGTCCAAAATCAAATGTTCATAAATTAAATGTTCAAATAAAAGATTCAGCTAGAACTTGATAAGGATTGTTTAGGACGCGGCTTTGCTAAACAACGGCAAAACTTCAGTTTATAGGAAAACGGTTAATTTGTTATAATCGACTGGACCAATTATCTTACAAAATAAGATTTGCAAGCCAACAGTTAAGCTCTCTTGTATGTCCAGCAATATTTATGATGGTCAAGGTTTTCTGAGCTTCACAGTAACAGCTTTTCAAGAAATATTTGAACATCGTTACTACCTGTCAATTACTGACTTTTTAAGATATACATATTTTAAAAAAAATTAGTTGCTTACCTCTTCAGCAGCACTTGTGCACCACGATTCTCTGAACTATGAGTTCCCAGCTGAAACTCTCATCTACGCCAGGTAACAATGCTTGAGAACTGTTGGTTGTGTTACAGAAAGCTCAAGGAATTTAGAGAGTTCTAGCTAGGAAAAAGAATCTTATGTCAAACAAACCACACGAAGAATTCTGTCTTATACGTTATTTGGAGGAAAACAATCCAAAGTTTGCTTAGCAAGGAACATTTGAACAACTTCGTCAATCTGCTGCCCAACATCTTGGTACAAACTGAAAACTGATAGAAATGTTGGAGAATGGAAGCACACGACCTTTATGACAGACGCCTTATTTTAAAAAAACTCTTACCTCGCAACAATGCATAAGGCCACCATCAGGCTTTCTCCAGCTCTCCTCCTCCCTTTGTGCGCTTTTTTGACACTCTTTTCTTTCAATTTCCAAATCAAACACTTCTTTCTCCTCTTTCCGCTATTCCACTTCAAGCAGGAAATTGTCACGCAACTCCAATGAATTCCTTTCGTAGTTTTATATGTTCATCTTCAGTAATCTTGATCATTCATTCCTGCATATGTAACCAAGCATTGCAGATCTTTCGGATCTTGTGATATCCATCAAATTAGAGCTCACTGCTGAACCCTGAATGATAAGTCAATTGATTTGCAAAGAAAGAAGAGCCCACCTTGTGGTACTTGAGGAGCTCTTGTAAAAAGAGCAAAGTCACTTGTTAAGAAAATTAAGAGTAAATATGAATTTAAGTAACTGTCTGAGCTAGCATTAGCTCCAAAATAACTGGATGAGGGTCCACGTAGAGGTCCAGAATCAACATAGAATAAATGATTCTATGGAATCCGTTACTGTTTACCAGTGTTTGAAGACGATACTACTTGTTCGGCAGAACATTTCACGGCAATGTCTTCTTTTCCATTCATATCGTACAAATAAATTAATTACTTAAATATTAAAATATGAAAGTACAAGAAATAGTGAAGGCATATTTAACTTATGGCGGCTGAAAACAATTTTTTCCTATCCCACCAAAATGCTTTGACCTTTCTTTCCTTGAAAAAGGCATTGAATAAACATTCAGTGAAATCCCTAGACAAATAGTGATCACTTTTCGAAAAAATCCTTACAATTATTATACTGACAGTACCATCAGTCTCCTTTAACTTTAGCAAGGCTGTCACCTGGTTTGGAAGCAGAGGGCCATTAAGAAATAGTGGACAGTGAAGTTATTGTGGATGCCATCGTGTTTTGTCCGCAGGGAAAACAGAAAACTAACCACAACCCAAGAAGTTGGCATGAACCTTCACAAAGAATCTACACGGGGTATTATTTCCCGCATTTGAACCTGTTACTAGTGAATTATGCATAAGATCCATAGCACCTGTGCGGATTTCTCTGATGGTATTTCAATAATAGTATAAATTTTCATTAGCACTTAAAAGATTAAAAGATCAAGATTAAAAGTAGCTGGCTAGCCAGCGGTTTCAGTCAGCTAGCGGCTCTTATTGACAGCTCTGCTTCAGCTTTATGTGCTTATGACTCAAAAACCAGTTTTGTGACCCAAATTTTTAACTATTACCACTGCAAAGGAGGAGCCCTGTTCAAAATTCCATAATCTAGCTGGAACTTAAAACTACCATTATTTCCGGTTACTGAGAACAAATATAACCTATAAATTCAACATGGGCATACACTTGATCTTAATTATCCTTTGTAGTTTTACGTTCCTTTATAAATACTTTTCCTAAATAAGCTCTCTTTTTTCTTGAGAAACATATCCTTTGTATGAAATGTATAAATGATGAAGTAAAATTAAACAATTACTTTGGTAAAACAATAGAAGCCGGCCAAGTGAGTTTCACAAGATTACATAATTAATCAAATCCTTGCTTTGCACTTGAGTGATTCACATTCAAAGAGACCAACACGTTGGCCTTCACCATTTTAAAGGTGAACTGTGAGGCTACAGGCCTTGAGTATAACTAACTTGTGGGGACAAAGGTACTGAGACAAGCTGGGCAATGTAATCTGAAAAAAAACAATACATAGAAACTGTTAAGACATATATTACCTGTTTATGCATGGGTATCTTTTATGAACGACAGAGAAGATGGTCATGACAGATTTTTCAATGGTTTTGCTTCGCCTGTAATTTGAGTTTGAAGTGGACGGTCATAATTACAGAGACCAGTGACCATGGGAAATTGAAAGCTTAGGTAATAACAAAATGAAGTACTTCAGTTTGGCCATTCAGTGACGATGGGCGATTTCTGGAACTAGTTGTACCGTAACGAACTTACACATTGCGTTGAATCAGCCAGATAAGACACTGCAAGTGGATCTTGTGGGAGCATGGCAAAACCTGTAAACCACTAAATGTGTCCTACAAATACATATGAGCACAATTTAAAAAAAACATTGTTCTCACTTACAAATAGTTATCTTTGGTTCTTGGTAAAAAGTAACTAACGAAACAATGAATAACTAATATAATTTATTTTAAATTCAAGTCTTTGCACCTCCACTCGAAGAGGATAACCCCTGCACTCCAGGAAGTTATTTCTCTTTGCAATAACTGTACATTTTAATGCCGACAATGAGGAAGAGGAAAATAGAATGTCAACAAATGAATTTCATTTGATTGAACACCACATTTTCTCAAAGCTCATATTTACAGAGATCTGTGTCAGACAGTTTAGAGAATTCACATTTTGATCTTAGGAGTGAAACCATTTGACCCTGCAACTAAGGTGGATGATTAGATTTAGGATTACGTAGAGACAATTTCCCTACTCAACCCGCCAGAAAGGGACTATTAAACAGATACAGAAGACTTTAGAGATGGAGTTAAACTATACCTGATACTAAATTACAGGAGTTGGAGTAAGAGAAAAGAGAGTCAGCCGGAGAGCAACGATCTAATGTGTCGATCCTCTTCACTCAAAAATCATTGATCTTTGCTTTCTGACAACCAAGAAATTACCTGCATGCATAGGCAGCACTCATCATGGCCACTCTGTGGTCTACCCCTGCAAGGTCCACTGGAAGAAAGGCAAATTAAATAAAGTTAAAATAGAACTTAAAAAACATAAAAACGAGCCTCCAGTTACGGGTAAATTATTGCAAGATGACATCAATGTTACTGTTTGGGGTTGTACTGGTCAATTTGTACTGCTACAAACTAGAGCCTGTCATTACCAGCCAATGAGTAAAAATTTCAAACTTTTGATATGTTGGTCATTGTTGTATAATCATTGATTGGTGAATTTAAAAGTAAAATACATTTAAAAGTAAAAAAGATTTTTTTTTGGGGGGGGGGGGGTGTGACACTTTTGGGGGTGGCTACATTGTAAAGCTGTCTCACGTTCTACACATTATGCATCAACTGAGAAACCAAAACTCTTGTTTATGTAAAAGGCTGACAAGGATATGATTTTGCATAGACAATGGTTTTATTCCCTGATGTTGATTGAAATGAAATTATTTTGGATCTTAAAACACACCCTTTCAAACGTTTTAATAAGGGAAAGAAGGTCCAAAATCTAATAGGCCTCAACCATATAGTTTGCCATGCTTTTGGGTTACGCTACTCGTTCTCCTTTAGACAAGTGAAAGGTAAATGTACCAAATTCACAATCTCAGAGGATTACCAATAGAAATTCTTATATTTTAGCAACTGAATAGTCCCACTGCTCAAGCCAACTGGCCAAAACCAATAATAATAATAATAATTTAATATTTATATTGTGCAAATTAACTTGTGGATATGATCAAATGCGCATCACAACACTTTTCGGGGGACTTTGGCCAGACTGCATCAGCAGTTTACAAACAATCGAAGGAAACGTATTTGAAGATGCCCCCTCCCCCCAATTCCCAGTAAACAGGCCAGACCACATCACAGTAATCTCGTGAGTGGGTTCTTTAACGTTCCCTGCCTAACCGAATTAACTAATTAATAGATGCAGGAGAAGGGACCTACGGTTTATTCGTCCTTATCTGAGAAGACTAGAATGTCTATCCATTTCTTGATATTATAGAAAGGTAGTGCATTCTCCTCAGTTATTTTAAGACCTTGAGTGTTGGGCCCGGCGGGGCTCGAACCATCGACCTCGACTTCCCACACAACAATCCAGTGCTCTAACCAATTGAGCTAACCGGGAGGTTAGTTGTCACATTTGCAAGAAGTAAGTTTGGAGTAGTTTCTCCCCCTAGATGGGGTGCTAGTCTATCACTGGTTACAGCAGGTTTTTTTTCAGGTTTTAGTGAGTTCACCAGTATTCATTTAAAATTCTGCAAATTTCTGGAGAAAGGCACTGCATGACTATAATTACCTATTCCTAGAACATAATTTACTGACCTAGGTGAGGCTCAAACTAGGAGGTGCCTTCAAATGAGGTCTAGTGTGCTAGCTGATTTATTACAGATCAATTTCTTTCTGTTTCCATGCTTCTTTTAGCTACTGAACAGTATCAAATTCACAAGTACAGAGGAGCAAAGATATTTGAAGAATCTAATGTGTTTGGTATCCATACTTACCAGTATTTGTACATGATACAATCTGTACAAATTACATCCACATCTTGGTTATTATGCTATCAACACAAAAACTACAGTCAATATAACAATTAAAAAGAAAAATATCCCCTTATCTTGTGACCTTTTGTTTAAAATAAGCATTCAAACATTTTATTTTTAATCCCTATGCTACTGATTTTCAAAAACATTTTGCCTAACATTTTGCTTTATGCTCTTTTCATAAAAAGATCAACTTATTCATATGAACAAATTACTTGTCAAAAACATCATACAACAAAGTTTCTTCATAATATTCTCTAGCACAGCCTATTGATAAGATCCAATACAGACTATAAACATCAATATCTTGCCCTTTTTTACAATTTTGGAGAACCCTTAACAACTGGAAATATGTTAAAGGCCTTTGTATTGTGATCTGTTATGATAACGGAGACTGGTGACCAAAGGAAATTGGAATGTCAGGTAGCTACAAAAAGAAAATGAGATATATGCAAACAAACCATAAAACCACACAAAACTAGCATTCCAGGCCACAGGAGAGAGTTTCCCTGATCATGCCTGATTGGTTTGTTCTTCTTGTCTCAGTTAGGTTACAGGAATATTTCTGGTGCTCATGACTTAACAAGTCTCAAACAGCTTTCTGTGCAACTTTTGACCATTGTTACCAAAATTAATGATAGAACCTTGTCATTTGATGATTAACTCTTCCAACAAAAGAAAGAAAATTAGTTGCTCACCATTCCATCAGCACATGTACAAAACCATCTTCCAAACCATGGCCACCTGGCTTGAATCCTTGCCTCTGCTGCTTCAATCCCTTCTTCTGAAGCCTGATAGCTGTTGTGAGGGGACTCTAATGACTGCAGTATCCAAGTGGTGGTTTGCAACCCTCTTTCTGCTCTAATTTCCCTCTCCTGTAAAGAAAACACTAATTTAATGACCCAAACCTCCCTAAATCCACCTGAAATGTTTTTCCTGCAAAAAGCATCATCCCTGATTACATATGACTGTAGATCCAGATTGAGGTCTGTTCCCTCATTTCTTATTGTCTGCTCATACATTTACCTTTATTTGCTAAATCTTGTATCACCAACATGCTAACCCTTTTAAATATCACACCTCAATTTATGCAATAGGTATACATTATGTTCATTCCAGTATGCCTCAGAGTCACTATGCACACATCAAATACAGTAACATAAAATACCAGGGGGGTATATGTGCCATTTTCATGTAATATATTTTCTCTTGTTTTCACTATGGGCTTAGGTTTACTGTGACACTAAGATGTACACATTTTACATTTTTAACAAAAATGTTATATATACTTTTTTTTAACAAAAAAGGAACACAACGGCCTTGCAGCACTGTGCAACTGACAAAATAGGGTCCTAGGTCCTAACTGATGTGTGGTTAAAGTAAATAGGCATAAACAGATTTGAAAGTTAACTGAATTAGTATATGGTTTGCTAAATTTGTTGTGCCTTGGATAGATATCTTTATCATATGGTGGTGGGCAAGTTCAGAGTCATTAGATGTGTTTAGGTATTCATAAATTTGCACCTGCACATTTCTCATGGTCTCCCAAATGAAACTGATGCCCCTAAAACAGTCTCCTTTTATTTATAAACTATACATGATTTGGAAATTTCTTTGTCTTCAAGATTGAAAAGGGTCTTACTTTGGCTTCAGCTACAGCCACTACCTCATTCAAGCTGTTCACAATATCATTACAATACACACAAAGGAAAGACTGGTACTATACAAAAAGTAAACAAAAAGGCATACTTTCTGTACACACTCTAGTTCCAAAACCCCACTTAAAACACTCATCACACTCATCAAACAACTCCTCACTTTGCTTGCATGCACATGTTTCCTAGTATTTCCTTTAATTTGTTGAATGTGGAAAAGGGACATTTGCATAATGCCATGGCCAATTGTGTTCCAATGCCCTGCTGGGTTCCCAAGATCTGGGAACAGGTTGTGACAGGCTGACACACAATGTCATTCGTTTGACTAAATGCTGACTGGTTATTATCCAATCTGTTTGGATAATATATGCGGTGATTTTATGTAAGCAGGGTTTTCCAGCCAAAACAAATAGCAACGTGCAGTTGTGTGCTTTGTTTTTCGTGGATCAAAAGCAGATCAAAATCTTGTGTGAGGTCACAGAAAATTTAATGTGAATGAGGAAATTATTTCTTTACAATTTCCTGTGCATGATACATCACATCATATTTGTAAACAGCGTCTGAGAAAACTGAAAAAGTGGCATGCAGTGGACTTTGCACCAATTTACAAGAACTTGACAGGCCTATAAGGATAGGCTTTCTATCGAGAAAAAGGCTGTACACTCAGGTACATGATTTAATTGCAGAACGGTCTGACTTTCTCCTGAGAAGACAATTCTTTTAAAGGATTCATAGGCCATCTGTGGCTTGATGACTGGAACTGAATTAAAAATCAGATTTCCCATATCCAGCCAGAAGACTTGCATAAAATGTACATTTTCCCCATCACATATAGCCTTTAAGCACTCTTCCTCTTAAGGATAAAGCCACAAGACATTAAACAGTTCACAAACATGCTTCACAGCAGCCTGAAAGTTTGTTGATTTTTTCACACTAGTAGACTTTGCTCAGCAGATATTATTTCATGATTTATGCAAAAGTGAATACCCTGCCAGCAGGAAGCTGAAACACGATAAGCAATGACATTATGCAGACATCCCTTTTCCATGTGCAACAAAGGAAATAGAAGGTGTCTGCATACAGGCAACTCCTCACTCAACTCTGATGGTTCATTGCATGAAATTGTTGAAACATCAGTTATAACTACCGATGATAACTAGTCTTTCTCAGGACTACTGTCACCCCAACAATCACTTGGTCAAATATAAATTTTAACTTCCACTACATTAAAAACACACAAATGCACTCAACAACAAACAGTCTTTTACCTCCTCACACATGGATGGTCTTCTTATCTTGTATGCACCACTAGTCTGAGGGGACAATGAGGAATGCATTTGAGAAACTGGATCTGGCCTGAAAGCAACATGACCACAATATGGTTTGGATCGGTTTGAGTCCATCAAGTTTATCATGCTGTCTCCAAGAGAAGCTCTATGCGAGGAAGAATTCTCAGTCAACATCTGGGCATTAGTGTAATACAAACTTTCATGAAGATGTTTGTCCTCTGAATGTCTTGCTATGAATACATTGGCTACTCCATGAGCCACAGGTCCAGCAACTTGTCCGGGAGCCAGATTTGAAAATGAGGAATGAGATGAAGAAGGTTCTGGGGATCTTCTTGCTGTAGGAATTAGTCTGTCTCTTGGTCTGGCCCCTAAATGCTCCCATGTACTTGACTGATTGCCCACAAGACAATCAGACTGATCTGTTGCTGTATCCTTAGGAGCAGTGATCCCTGCACCTGAAATATTTTGCCTCTGAGTTGTGTCTCCACAAGGAAGAGAAACTTGATTCACACCAGTAATGTCTACTGGCATTGTACTATCTTGGACTCTATCTGGTAAATTAACAGCACCATCTACAGTGCCATTAAAGTGATGATTAAAATTGAACTGTTCTTCTGCACCATCATGAAGAGAGGATTCATATGAGCCTTCCCTATCCCTTTCATCTCCGGCACCACATGCTACTTTCAGCCCAAATTCTTCCCCTGTAAAATGCATGCATGTATACTTAACAGAAGAAAAGTAAAATTTTAAGAGCCTTTTTACCATAGTGGAATTCCAAAATAAAGGTACTTGTTCAGCACCAAGTTTTAGTAAAAACTTGACCATCGGATTAAGTGGCTATAGAACAAGGTTCCAGACTGTGTTACTATTCACTCCTGCAACGTGTGCCTTTTGAGGTGCATTAATGAAAGATGAAGATAGAAAACCATGATCTCTACCAATCCAGCACACTTTCTGGTGATCATCTAGATGACATGTTAGGTAATGTACATCAATTGGGCAAATTTGTAATATAATAAAGTCTTTATTCCATCATAAGATAAAACTACATATCTTATATTACAATGAGTTTGGAAAAACTACAATTACATAGAAATCTACACACATATCATGAATTAAAAAGCAAGTCACTACAATAAATGAAGCTTAAATATCAACCTATTTACAAAGGTGTTCATAAAGCACTGTGTGTAGTAGATCGAAGTAACATATAGTAAATGTGAATCCTATCAGGAGCATAATAGCCACAGTATCTACTTAGGTTAGATAGATGTACATTCCTTGTGGCTGAAAGTTTAAACTGAAAGAAGTCCTTACCTGATTTGTTTAAAGGACCTGCACCACCAAGCAGTTTAGCCCCAGTAACTGAGAGGTCGTGGGATGCACCTCTTACTCTACCAGGCATACTGGTCCCATCAGCATGTCCACTGGGGGGCTGATAAATCTTGCTGCATCGCCTTTCTTTGCTTTCTAGAAACAACTGTCTTCCTACTTCAGCTTGAAGATCTTGTTTCTCATCTTCACAGAACTTCCACTTCTTTTTCAGGTTTACTAATTCTTCTCTTAGTTCACAACATTGATCCTGGTAGAAGGCAACTTCATCTTGCAATTCACAAATAAGGCTTTTAAAGGCAAAAGTCCCTTTGTCATTCTCCCTTCCAACTGTAGTAAATGAAGGTCCAGGACTCTGATTAAATTCTATTCCATGGTCCTCCCTGGACTCCTCTTTGTTGAAGCATGAACATACCCTTTTAACACTGCAGGTCTCTTGAGGAATTTCATTTGGTAGCAAATCATCCTTGGTTTCTAAACCACGATGATAATCTGCTACTAAACCCTCTTCACAATTTGACTTCTCTGCTGCACTCTCATGGCTTTGACTACTGACAAGCAATGTCAGTGAAGTTGTTGATGTGTCTGAGCTAATACCTGTCTCTTTTCCTGAACATGTTTCCTTGTGAACATCCTCCAAACAAGGCAAAACTTTCTCCATCAACCCTTGTTTGCTCTCTTGAAGTGCATAAGACTCTCTCCCATATGATCTGTCACCATTGTGCAAAGGTACATCAAGTTTCTCTACAGGATCAAAACAATGGATTCCTTCCAGAAGATCTCTAGCATAGGAATTTGAGATATTCTGAGGTCTTTGTTGAAGCAAGAAACCTGCGAAAAAAAAAAGAGGCAAACAAATTATAGTAAATGTAAGCTAGATTATTTTTTTAAGTTTTAAGTTTTAATTCAATCGCCACAGGAATGGCAGGAGAAAGGAACAGAACTTTCGTTCCAATTGACACCTAACCCCTTTTTTATCCACCCATCCCACCCCGGGGAGGACATCCATCACACAGTAATCTCGTGTGTGGGAAATTAATGCCTCCTACCCCAACCCTGCAGGAGACGGGACCTCCATTTATCGTCCCTATCTGAGAAGACTAGAAAGTCTAACCATTTGCAGATATTATTACAAAGGCAGCACTTTCTTCTCAGTTAATTAAAGACCCTGAGTGTTGGTCTGGCCAGATTTGAACTCACGACCTCCCGCACAACAGTCCAGCGCTCTACCAATTGAGCTAACCGGGAGGCGCAGAATCATAGGTATCTTTCTCTCATTCATATCAACAGTCTTAAAATAGTTAAATGCATGCAGGTGCACCATAAAAATGGGTGGATAAACTGCAAACTTTTTCCTAAAATTTTTGGAACAAATCAGTGCAAATGTATGAGAACATCTCAAAGGGGTGCTGCATATATATTTTGTATAATTTAACATTGCTCATAAAATGATATACCAAACCATTGCTAAAGCATGTCTGGGGACCCTAAAAGAGCCACTTTTGTTCATAGGTGCAAGCTATTTTTCTTGCTGTTGATTGGCCTTAAAGAAGGTTGTCTCCTTGTACTATAATGAAAATTAATGTTTCAAAAGCTATTTGTATTCAGTTGCCCTTCTCCTCGTCAAATGCCTGGCTACTAAGCTTCCACCAACTCAACAAACACACAAAAGATTTTCTGTAGTTTTAGGCAAAATGCTGTTGAAAATCTGACTGGAAAAAAAAAAATACTGGCTGATCAAAACCAAAGAAAATTCAAACATCAGTAGGGTGTGACACTAACAGTAGCCAACTAGCCACAGACTAGTAGAAATTCAGGTTTGGCCAGTGGTTTTTGATTCCACCAGCCAGTTTGGCTAGTAAACAAAATCAAATTGTTGTAACATCTAAAGTGTCACTAACCACTTGGCTAATAGGCTGAAAAGTTAGTGTTGAGCCCTGATCAGTACTCAAAAGTAAGTTGACAGGTTACAGACCCTCAAAACTTGATCCTCATTTCTCAATCCTCGATTCTCTGGAGTTTTGAAGTAAGCTCTGATCACTTATTCCTACAGTTGACATTTCTGACACATTGATTTCATAACAAACCATTCAATAATGAAATACAAAGCATTTTTTTACCAT
Source organism: Stylophora pistillata (assembly GCF_964205215.1). Taxonomy (NCBI): domain Eukaryota; kingdom Metazoa; phylum Cnidaria; class Anthozoa; order Scleractinia; family Pocilloporidae; genus Stylophora; species Stylophora pistillata. The sequence goes on from NC_142526.1 coordinate 11,914,386, forward strand.
AGATGTCACTGGGAAAAGAGCTCTATGATAGCTAACTACTTCAATGTTTCAAGCTACAAAAGCACAAAATAAATGTTTTCACTACCTCCTTTACTTTCAAATATTTTCAACGATATATTTCTAATTTTCAGAATGCATTGCAACTAAATGTGAGTAAATATATATATATCATGTATTTGAATTAATCGCGTCATGAGAGATTGCAAGTAGTGACATAAATTCCCACATCATGTTGTGTTTCCATGGTGAATGATAAATTTGGTAATTATGACCATCAGTGTATTGTGCTATCTTTTATTTTACTGCAGAAGACATATATCACTTGAAGTGCACTAAAACTATATATGGCAGGCAATATTTACAGAAAAAGAGTCACAGTAGTCATTTACATTACAAAGATGTCAAAAAGATTTTAAGCAACTGGTTTGTGATAAAAAGTATGTGGTGCAATGTCATGTAATGTCCTACTGAAAATTGACCTACAAGCATTCAGAATGGTAGGCACTTTTCTTTTTCCAGAGTAAACAGAGAAAAGTGCTAGTTAATTGATGGCTTATTTTGACAACCCTGACATTTCATGTTGTATTTAGTTAAGTTAAAATCAAGAGTGTTGTTACCTGCTTTGTCTAACAGACCTGGACCACCAAGTGGTTTACATGTCCATGCTCCTGTCATTCTATCAAGCATTCTCCTTCCACTGACAAGTTCATTAAGGGGCTCACAAATCCTCCAACAGCGCCTTTCTTTGCTCTCTTCAAACAACTGCCTCCCTAATTCAGCTTGAGGATCTTGATAATTCACTTTGCAGAGCTTCTGCTTCTCTTCAACTTCCGTCATTTCTTCTTTTAGGTCATGGCACTGATTCTGGTAGCATGTAATTTCATCTTGCAATTTACAGCTAAGGTTGCTATTGGTAATGGTGCTTTTGCCATTCTCTTTTTCAGCTATAACAAATGATTTTAAGATCTTCTGCAGGCTATGTTGAATTAAAGTCAAACCTGTAGAACAGAGAAATCAAAATGTCTTTTTCCCTCCACACAAATCACAAAATTCAACACCTTTCCAAAATCCCTCTAACATGTGAAGACAAGAGCTTGAGATGACCTGATAACCTGCAAGAAAATGCCTAACCAAGATTTTATAGCACGAAATAAAAAAGGCAAGTGTCTTAATTAATCACTTTCATCATGATTGCAATGCTAAAATAAGACTATAAGACAAAAAAAAAACTTTTGAACAGGTCACAAGAACAATAGACAAAGGTGTGGGAGTGGCACACAACAGAGGGAGGCTCCAAATTAAGTGTGCCTTAAAGAAAAATACACAAATACACACTCAATACTGTACTTGGAGAAGAAGTTGCCATGGTAACATCTTTAATCTTAAAACTGACACCAAGAACAGAAGCCTTGTTGCAAAGTTAGCTGAACTGGTAGATCTCTGGATAGAAAACTTTGAGATAAATTAACTCTGTTTCCCTTTATAACTTACACTCTAAAGGGTGAAGGAGGGTTTCTCAGGAGAGCCCCTAAGTTATTTGTTCAGTCAAGTAGATCTTGACAAAAACATCAAACAGTACCAATAAATATCAAAATGAAGAACACCAAACACTATGTTACATGATTATGTTAGATGAATCATCACCAACCTCCTTTCTCCATGATTTGACTGTAGTCAAGTCCAACCCATTCTGTAATCTCCTGGACAATCTCTTTTAATTTTTTATTCTCATCCTTTAGTCTCTGCTTCATGTCCATAACTGTGCTAACATTGTGCACTGCTGTTAGCTTTCCTTGTTCTTCAGAGGACTCCTTTCTACCTGCACTTACACAATGTCTTCCCTCCTTATCAACACTGGACATCATCTAAGGAATCAGTGACATCAATAGACATAATTATTGTCATATTTTTTTTTACATTTCACATTGCACATGTACAATCCTAGTTCAATGTAATTTTCAAAGATCCTGAAACTATTAAACTATATCTTATAAGTGACACATTCCTTGGACCTGGTGATGAGCTGATCTATTTAAAGCTTCCACATCCTCCCTTCCCCCACCCTGTGAGACCCAAAGGTATTTGACTATCATTCCCACCCTGGGGTGAGGAATTTGAACCTTGCCTGTGTGAGGAAGGGCATTTAACCAAAAGTGTTACGGCTTTCCACCTTAAAACATGTTTTAACCCCTTCAGTCCCTTAATGACATACTGAGTATGATTATTGGTCTAGGACTTCACATGCCTACTTGACATAATGAGTATGTCCACATTTCAAAAGCTACAGTAAAATTGTTGGCACACCAAATGTTGTCTTGCCTATTTCCTGAGTAATTCTTAGATGAAATTGAAAAATTTTGAACAAATGTCTGTGAGGGGCAAAGATTTACTGCCCAAGAAGCACAATTAGGTGCTATTCTGAATGATTCTAGAAATGAAAAAGAGTTGATTGATTGTCCTTCATCTCATTACAAAAATAATGATTTCACAAGCTAAAATAAAGGTTATTTTAATTGTAGTTTCAGAAAATTGCATTTGCTCATGTTATGGTCAATTTTATAGCTTTAGAGTTATTTACCTTTGTTTGGTGGCAACTCAGTGCATCTAGAAAAAGAGAAATTATGCTTGGCATAATGGAGTTTTACAGAAGTTGCAGGCAGTGAAGGGGTTGATGGAGTAGTTTAAAGGTGAAGAGTCTATTTTCATGAACAAATGGCTTAGAGAGACAATTTCACACAGTTCAATGACACTTACAAACCAGAAGCCTGACAGCAGTACCAACATGTGATTTTGATAATTTTTTTTACAACATTAGTTGATCACACAAAGAATATTTGAATATTGGCTGGGGCATTTGGATGCACTTTAGCTCCATCAGCCAATCTCCAAAGGGTCAAATGCCCAAAGGATCACCCTAAAAGCTTCAAATTGATTGATGCATATAAACTGTCTGGGAGCTCTAACAGAAAATTCTAATTACATTTCCTTGATGGCATTTTTTATCCTTAACCCATTAATAGCTGCAGCTTTTGTGAAAAACTGTGTTTTGAGGCTAGTCGAGCAGATTTCGGGTCACTGTTGTGGTTTTAAAAGCTCAAACTCACCACAAACTCATTGACAGCTTGTACACTCAACGGCCTTTCGATCCAAAAGCAAAATGGCGGCCTGAAAATCTCAGGCACGCACAGAAAGCAAAATTTTGAGATAGTTTTTGGGTTGAGGAGTAATGCCCCACTTGCGACGTTTACTTTTCTCTCTTTCTCCTGCCCTTTTTTTCCCCTCTCCTTGCCTGAAGTTTCTCCTCACTTGCTGGAAATTTAGTAGGCTTCATTTTGGTGTAGAGATTTTTTAGGAAATTACTCATTATTTTCAAACCACATGCTCAGAAAGGTAGGTGGGTAATGGAACAAGATTTTCGTGTAGATTTTCAGGTCAAAGTTACATGGTTTTTTGGCTATTTCTTCAATCTCCTTCACTCAAATGTGCTCATTCTGGTATCGTTTGTAAGATATTTTCAACCTGTTCAAGTACGTGCTCAAAGTCGTGCTTCAGGGTTAAAAGTGATGACGTCACAAGGCGTAGAAAGGGTGTGGGTCAACGTGGGCACATAAGGGCGCACTGGAAGTCAATAGGTTAAATATGAAACCCAGAAAGTCATAAAGAACAAAACTAATTTGCTAATATCAATACTGATCTGTTTGGGGAAAGAGCCAGATAACTAAACTGAGAGAAGTAACAATCTTCGATGTGACTGGTCATATATTTCAGGTGTGCACAGGAATACAATAGCACCATTATTCCTACTCAAAAATGACTTTATGGAGATGATAAACTACAAAGTTCATTTACAAAATATCAAAATACATTTCTTAGGACTCTGTCTTTAGCTCGTCCAATATTATTAGGAAAAATGCTATATCAATACATCCCTAATCTCTCATGATCTAGTGTTATTCTTTCTGTTACCAGTCCCCCATAAAACCACAATAAAGACCAATAAAGCAAATAGCAATCCAAGACATGTATTTCTTTCTTCAACAAACTCATACATCGATTTTACTACTGTCCCAGATGTGACTTCCTCACATGTTCATGTTACGCATTCCGTTATGATCATTTCCAGTAAAGTTTATCGCTTGTTTCCACTTGTTCACGCCCTGACGCATATACATTGAAAACTGACATACTGCTCTGCTTCAATATCAAATATTTTAATATCTGCTTTTTTTTTTGCATCAATCTCTTTACTTTTGATTTTAAATTAGGTCATTTGTTATGATTGAAATCAGTTGATATGGGTACTCTTTAGTAGATCAAAGCATTCCAACAGCGGGTTGTCAAAGTCTGGGAAAGATTTTCATATAATCCCATACTAATCAAAAACAAAGCTGTAATCCTGAAGGTAGTCTGTTTTTTTGCCTCTGCTTTTTTTTTTATCCAAGAATTGTATGCATAATGAATTATCTGGTTACACGAAAATCTTGCCAAAGTCTGATTTCAGGTAAGCACAGCACTTGTGGAACACTTAATGAAAGATATTTAGATCCTCATCAGTGGATCTTAGATCTTGAATTTTAAGAGTAATGATAATCGACATACTTTTTTTGGCAGTTGAGATGATAATTCCATCCAAGTCTCGGTGGTAAAGTTAAATCTGTATGAATGAACGGATGATTAGAAATAATATTACACCGAAGTTCACACTTTCGCCAGAACAAAGTCATGAATTACCGTTTTCGGTACTGTTTATAAATGAAATAAACGTGTGTTTAAACAATCGTAATTCTTGTTTCGATTACAAAACCCGGAAAGATTTCCATATAACCTAATAGGTGGTTTGCAACCAATCTCTAGCGACACAGGTAACGATAGTGAAAGGAACAAATGCTGGTGGACGAACAAAAGGAGCTAATCAGAAATCTATCGTTTACCTCCACCAACATGGCGGCAATGACGTAAGTGCAAACCACCTACATTAATTATGCATTCCATTTCATAAAGACTAAATCTAAAGGTTTGTTTGCAACACTTTAAGTATATTTAATGTATGGGGTTAAATGGAAATCTTGCCCAAAACCGTTAATGCCGCGACTAAAAACAATACTTAATCTTCATTTCACCATCAAATATCGTTACCACGATATGGAACTAAAACCCAAAACAATACGGCTTCTTCACCTACCTCACTTGCTCATATTCGACCTTGTCATCCTTGATGGTACTTTCAATTCATGAAACTGCTAATGAAGTACATACCATTAACATACATTATATTACTCTGACCTGTTTGAACGATGACGGATTAAATTCTGGGCAAGATCTGAGTCCTTGCACCCGTCAGAAGCGACACCACGGAAATATGTTTTGGTGACGTCACAGTGGTCAGTGGTCATCAACTTTAGGCTGCCAAGCGCTTTCATGTGTTTGCAGACTGAGTTCCATGAAAACATCGGCCTTTTGCGTGGTTTTAAGGTTGAAAATACCCATGATACTTCTTCTTGTTCATATATTTGATCCTTTGAATGGGTTTTTACTACTAAAACCACGTCTTAACAAATAGCGGTACAGGGGAGTCATTTTGTTTCGAGTTGTGTGCTGTTTGTTGACTTTAGCTGGCCGTCATTACGAAGCGCGATCGTGGTTCCTTAGTCGCCCTCGCCTTCAAAATTGTCAAAAGCAGCGATAGTTATCCAGAGAAAGCAGGAGATTATTTCTGTAAGATACTTTTCCAGCGAGGCTGAAGACTGGCTGGATTTTTAAGTGTTTAATTAGCATAAAGCGATACGGGTAATTATAGTGTTGTGAAAATATTCACACTCACTTTGCGCCGACGTGTGGTGTTTTGGAAATCATTCGCTTGGATGAGAATTTTACCTTTATAGACTGAGTTTTTGCCATTTCACCTTTCGGATTTTCTGTGCCTTTAAGAACGGGTGTCCGTAATCAAAATATGAAAACATTTGTTCATTTCATATACTTGCAGTTTTAACAACAAGTTATCTCCCGTGAACAGAATAACGCATGTTTAGTTAATATAATGGTGATGTTTACAAAGGGAGCGGAAATCGAAGAAATTGTTAACTGTTTGCTGCGCCAAGGCTCGACAAAGATTGTATAGGCGATTGATTGAGGGCGCTGAAAATATGTAATATTTGTGACCGTCCAACATGATCGGTTCATTTACAATTTATCTTAAATTAAGTCTTTATTGATAGCAATTGATTGTAGATCTCTATTACATGTCTTTAGTACGTTTGCTTGTAGCTGTTGCTACAACTGCTACTTTAATTTCCCAAACAGCTCTATTTGTTTTATACGAAAGCATTTTTAATGAAACCCACCTTTTTATTATTAGCTATAGTATTATTTTTTACGATTCAGTCATTTGAAAATTTTACAGGCACATGTATGTTTACCTGAAGTATATTCCATTCATGAAGTACCCCGCACAGTGTTGTAAAGCGCATTAGAGCATTTACATGGAAATGCGCTATAGAAATTGATCTATATTATTATTATTATTTATTATTATTATCTTGCATGTGCATTGCATTGATTTATGCAAATAATCAACTACTCTTCTTCTTCCATTCATTTTTTAAGATTAGCTTTGCTTTGCTTTACATGGTTTCTACGTGCTTAAGGAATCTTACACATCACATACTCTGAACATAGTAGAGGGGACTACTAACTATGCTCTGAATTACTGTAAGGATAATTATGATCCCCATCAGTAATATTACATCGTATTCCCATTGATCATCATTATGAAACATTCCTATTTGACTTGTGACCATTTTTTCAAGGTGGCAATATATATGTATATTGCTGAGACTAGTTGAGAATTTCTTATTAACTACAACTGGTGTAGCCATACCAGTGCTCCCCTCCCCAGTAATAAGTTGGGAAAAAGACATCTGTATGGTGTTATCATTGTTCATGTTTGGGGATATGTCATCCCTTATTTTTATTTGACTAGATAGGCACAGCAGTACACAGGCTAATTACAAGCTTTTGGTTTCTCCTCATGACTTGGTGTTAAATGGGAATTGACAGCTGACTTAATCTAATCAATTTTCTCCTGAACATTTTTAACGAACAACTTTGACTTCAGAAATACTTCAGATACTTTCCCACTGACATTTCTAATTTGGAAAATTAATCAACATAATCATTATGTTCTTTACACCTCCATGAACACCCAATAAGAGTTCTTCTTTTATAACTCAGCAGGCAGCTTCTGAATATAAGAAATCAAGTTTGGAAAATATTTGATTCATTCAAGGCTGTTGCAATACGAGAAAAGACAATACAGTGCTTTAATTATTCACATAAATCGATTAAATCATATTATAAATTATAATTTTTTTACCTTACAGTACTTTGTTTTTTAAAAATTTGTTTTATAGTAGTACCAAGATGGTAAAGTTACTTTGTGAATCAGGGAGCTAAATAAACCAGAAGTATTCTATTAGCTCAGTACATTTTGTTACAGATGGCAATAAGTTAGTAAAGAAAGAAAAGAAAGAGCAAAAATAAATAATTAAAATAAAATGATTAGTGAGGGAAGAGTAGCATAAAAAAAGGCAAACTACAAATTATTAAGAACTGATGGGAAACAACACTTGTTGAGAAAGTAAAATTAATGCTGAGAAAAAAAATTACAAAGGTGGAAAGTGAAAACTTAATTTATTATCATTAAAATGGACATTTTGTACTTAAAACAAACTTGGGTTTATTCTTCCTCTAGTTGAGCCAGTTTTTGTACTTTTGAGGGCTTCAGTCGTATACATGTTACAGTCGTTGGGTTTTTGGCCAACTATAATACATACAATAACGGGTGGGGATAGGGTGGCCGTGCTAGACGGACATGTTTTGTCTTCTTCTAGGCGAATCTGACCGAAATGCCGTTGACATGCCGATTTATACGGTTCAAGACACTGCTTTACAAACCTGACAGTGCAGCGTCCTCAGATCACCGCTTCAGCCATTCAAAAACCGTCTCATTTTTAGGCTTAGTGCATAAGCTTTTTTATAAACAAAACTTAGTTGCCACGGAGCCGCCAGCGAAAAACAACAATTTCATATCGTGTGCAACTTCAGTTCGGCTTTGGCAAATTATATAATGGAGCTTAAGAACTATCCAAAAGGTGAGCCGAGTTTCAAGGCTAAGTTTACAGTATTCTTTCTAAGTTTTGCCTCTTTACGCTGTCGATTTGACTCACAGCGAAAAACATTGTAAAAGTTATAGGCATTTTAAGTTTCGTTGAGGTGTCCGCTGACCAGTAAGACACTGTATCGTGCCCTAAAAAACGTATTTCCGCGGTGTCGTCAGAAGCGAAACTTAGCTACTGCCTAAACTGCGTAAGGACTGGGTACGATATGACGCAACGAAAACTTTGTCTAAAGCACAACGAAGAAATCTACTGAGGAAATTACAAGGAAACTTGAAGGGTAGGTTTTCTCTTTCGTTTTTTCTTTTCTTTCCGTAAACCCAGTTTTGGTGGACTCGATAACTTTCGAGAAAAGCTTTACCACTGAAACGATAAAATCATGAGGGGGTGGGGTAAGGGGGGTGTGGAGGTGTACCTGGGGGTGGTTACATTATAGGTCATTATACGTGACGACAACATAGACCGGTACCACTTTCATAAATGGCTGCCAGATTAATATTCTTTTGTTCAAATTTAAATTAGCCCTTCTGGCCTCGTTCTCCAGTACAAAATTCAAACTGAATACGTTATCTCAAGCGAGGCCAGAGGGGCTAATTTAAATTTAACAAAAGAATATTAATCCGGCAGCCATTTATGAAAGTGGTCTATGGTGTAGACAAAAAAACTTGAAGACTGCACAATCACACTTTAAACTAGAGAAGCAGAAAACAATAACTAATCCACTCTACATATAAAAAATCCAGAACAACTTGATTATTGATATTTCTATTGAATTCAACAGATACAAAATTTAACAGATGCAAAATTTATCAAAATATATCTCAAAATACAACTGAATTCTTCAAAATTATGTAAATAAAAATTTCAAGCAACAAGCTCAAAAAATTTCAACAAAAGCACTGTTAATAAGCATGAGGCCTTTTTTTTTTATTATTTGTAAGAACATGTTCTCAACTTTCTTCACAGCAGGACAAAATTATGTCCTTGTCAGAGACATTTAGTATTCAAAGGACATGTATCCTACCAAAACCTAACCAAAAGCCATTTTTTTTTTTTTGCGATGTAAAATATAGGAAAGTCATGGCATTAGTCAAACAATGTACAAATTTGGTCAGAAATTATGAGAGACAAAAGAATACTCTGACATTACAATTTCAAAGCCTTTCTCCATGCTTTCCTCTGATTGACACGGAGCCTTGTCCAGCTGACTGTCAGCATCGTCTGATGCAAAAACTTTCACTCAGGAGCCGGGCTAAATAGTGGGTGTCTGCCCACTGGGCAGGTACGACTATTAACAAGAAATACACATTAACTAATTAATCATCATGTTTGTGCATCTGCACTCATGGTCATGACATATATTAAGACATATCTACAGACTTTTGACTATCTCTCATTATCTTGCAAGTTATCAAATCTACAGCAGAAACATGGTTCTTAACATGTGAGGGAGCAAATTGTAGAATGGGATTCTTCAATTGCAAGAAAATTATGTGATTTCACTTGTCAGTTGTTTTTATTTTTCCTTTGCTTGGTTTGTTTTTTGCATTGTTTATCTATTTTGAGTAAAAAAGTTGAAGGAGGTATTTATAATATGTGGAGCAGAGGATTATCGTTACCAATAGCCAAGTCTATACCACATCTCAGAGAAGGTTGTTGCTTACATAAGGAGACACTGAAACGGGGTCAAAATTTTAATCACATCCTTCTGATACCTTATTGTTGTATCTTAGGAAATTCAAGGACGAAATTATAAAACAAACCAAGCAATGAACATGAACTTTCCAAGATTCCCTTTATTCCTATTCTTTCCGGCGCAGGCGCATCCATGTACACGTAACACAACTATGACGTAACTTAATATAATGTAACACAAGTATAACTAAACAAGGTCACGATATAACACCAATTATCTAGATCCAAATGATTTTCATGACAACTTCTGCCTGACGTGATGAATCATGGGATTCATGGGTAATAAATTATGATTAAGTTCAACCACCGAACAAGAATGTTGTGTCTCAATACATAACATAATTGGCGACGAGGATTTTGATGCCCAAATGCCTAAATTGGTTTTTAAAATTCATTCCTTCGGAAATAGGAAGTAACTTTTCTGATCAAGTCGTCCAAATATCTACGGAATCCGGTCAAATCACTCGTAAAATAATTCAGTCGCCGTTTACATTACAACCACGTGCTCTTCGACCGATACAGGAAAATGCCAGAATCCGATCAACCTCGTGGATCTAAACCACAAATTCCTGCACAAAGGACCACGACTGTTGTTCAACTGGATAATTTTGATCCAAACAAAGAAAATTGAGAGTGCTACTTCGAAAAATTCGAACAATTCACCATAATCAACAACATTGCGCAGGCTGTTCCGAAAACGAGGAGTGCGGAGTCTAAGAAAAAAACAAATTAAAAAAAAATTAAAACAATAATTAAATACATAAATAGACTAGAACAGAAATTTAAGAAATAAAAACAATAATTATTAAAAAATTCACGCCGCCTGAATTTGTGCATTAGAGAAATTATATATGCCCTTCATAGTATGGCTCAGCCAAACAATTAAGAGTCAGTCTTGTGTACAATTGCGTTTTTCTTTTTCAGACATTAAAATATATCCTTGTAAGTTAAGTTGATATACGTTAAGTTAGGAATTTTTTTCCATGGAGGATGTATGGGAGCAATTTAAGACAGTGAGAACGTTTCTGATCGTTCTAGAAGTAAACAGTGGAGCAGAGACAGTACGCATCATTACAATCTTTAATACGATTATTTTAAAAAGAGTTTCTTTCGAGTGAGTTGCACAGCCAGTGCAATCTTGGCATTACCATTACCACTTATTACCAGCTTTATATGAATATAATAAGTACGTTTATCCCCGTCACATGCCTTTCCATGTCAATTGATTGAATGCCTGGGCTAGAGGGGACAACTTATCGACCTTACTCCTAGCCTCAGTTTCAGGCGTTCATTTAGTTGGGTCATAGCTATAATGCAATGCAACGTAATGTAATGTAATCTTTATTTAAACACGATCAATTCATCAGCCCATAAAAATACATATCACATACTCTAAGGTATTTAAAATTCAAACTACATACCATAACACTAAAGCTGTTTTCCGTGAGAATGTCATTGATCTTACGTTTAAATAACCCCAGAGACTGTGTTCCTTATATCGCGTGGTAGACTGTTCCATAATGTGGCGCCATTGTAGCTAGAACTTTTTCTGTAATTATTAGTGTGCGGTAGTGGAACATTGAGCTTATGTTCAGATTCCCTGAGGTCATAAGCAGAGTCACACCACGTAAACTTTGAATATAGATACCCTGGAGCTAGCGCGTGCAGACATTTAAACATCATGGTGGCTTTATGGATTTGCTGCTGGCGTGTAAGATTTTTCCACCCTAAAAACTCGAGTAGCTCAGTTGCATTAGCATCATAGTTAGAGAATGTCAACACACGGGCTGCTCTAACTCTGCAATTTCTGCAGTTTGTCTCGTAGCGTTTTCCCACAGCTACCCCAAACAATGTCACAGTAATCAAAGTGAGGTTTTACTAAAGCTTGGTAGATGAGATGTAAGGTTGATGCTGGGATCAGGTGCCTAATTCGCTTTAGGGCCCCGATACCAGAGGCGGTCTTTTTCCTTAGCTTTTCCATGTGACTACGCCAATCGAGTTTATCGTCTATTATTACACCAAGCGATTTTGTAGCTGTAACCTGGCTCACTTGAGTATTGTTCATTCTAATTGTTGGTAAAGCTGTGAGAGTATTCAGTCTCTGCCTCGACCCTATTAGCATGAATTCGGTTTTGGTCATGTTCAATGTGAGTCTGTTCGCTTGTAGCCAGTTGAAGACGTTTTCTAGGTCTTCATTTAGACAAAACTGAACGTTCTCAAGATTGCTTCCCGCATATGTGAGGTGCCTGTCATCGGCATACATTCTCGGTTTACAATTTGATAAGCAGTTTGGAAGGTCGTTGATATATAATAAGAAGAATAATAGAACGAGGATGGTCCCTTGAGGGATGCCGCAAGTCAATGAGTAGCTTTGGATAGCGACCCGTTCACAGAGCATTTTGTGTTCGGTTTTCCAAATATGACTGAAACTATCTGAAAGATTTTCCATGTATACCATAATAGTTTAGTTTCGATAGAAGGATCTGATGATCAACAGTGTCAAAAGCTTTTTTCAAATCTAGAAAAATTACTCCATTGATTTTATTGTTATCAATATTATATGCCCAAGAATCTGTCGCTTCCAACAAAGCTGTTACAGTTGAACGATTAGCACGAAACCCTGATTGGTTTTGACATAGAATATCGTGCTCTTCCAAATAGGCATATAACTGTTCATAAATTATCCTTTCAAACACCTTCGCCATTATTGGAATCACCGATATTGGGCGGTAATTGTTAGCATCACCGCAGTCACCCTGTTTATAAAGAGGGGTAACCCTTGCATATTTCCAGTCTTCTGGGAACGTCCCTTGGCTAATAGATTGATTGAAAACATCACATATCGGCACACAAATAAGATCAGCACATTCCCTGATAAACCTAGCAGATATTTTGTCAAAGCCCGTTGCCTTTGACTTGTCTAGTTTATTTAAAAGTGAAAATACTTTAGTTGGATTGGTGGGTTTGAGCTTAAACCGTTTATCTGTTGCGGTAAGATATCTTTGATAGCTACCACCACCACAATTTATCTCACTGGCAAGTTTTGGACCAATACAAGATTAGCAAAGTGGTTATTGAATTCGTTTGATAGCTCCAACGGATTAGTTATCGTTAATCCGTTCACTTTTAGTAACGCCACTGGCGTTTTCCCAGATTTTCGAGAAGTTAGCTCGTTTAAAGTCTGCCAGGTCTTTCGGGAGTCGCTGGTGTGCTTATTAAAACTATTTTGGTAATAAACTTTAATCCCATTCAGGGCAAGTTTTCTATATACATACACCATGCTATGCTCACTTATTCCCATATGACAAAGTCCTGAACATGCAATCTTATCCGAGCAGTTGGTATAGATTAAATCAATTAGAGTTGATGAGGTGGGTGTTATCCTCGTCGGTTCAGAGATGAGTCCGTAGACACCAGCAATACTCCTTAGGCCCAGTTCAAACGTCGAATTTCATATGTGCCGAACTTAACTCCTATTTTAGTCGACTAAAATATTTAAATACGGCATTTGATTCAAACGTCGAATTTAACTCTGTCGCATTTAACTCTGTTCGCTGTCAATATTCCCAGGCGCACTACTTTAGGCCCAGTTCAAGCGTCGAATTTCACATGTGCCGAACTTAACTCCTATTGTAGTCAACTAAAATAGTTAAATGCCGCATTTGATTCAAACGTCGAATTTAACTCAGTCGAATTTAACTCTGTTCGCTGTCGATATTCCCAGGCGCACTACTTATTTGCTAGACGAAGATATCTATTGAGCGTTTGCTTAATTGCTTCACTGATGCTCATTTTTTGCTGTTTGTTTTTGCTTCTTTATCTTGGCTTTTCGTCATGATACTTTCACTTGATTCACGTTCCATCATTTCATTGAAACACGACCCACAATATGCCACAGAGTTTCCTACTCAAGTTCCACCCAGGATTGCCCTCTTCGTTTTCAAAAACCGAACACTTCATACAAGAGTAATTACCGCACGTCGAACAACTGTACTTTGTCTTTTCAAAGCAAGAACTTCAAATTTCTTCGTCTCCCACCATTTTTTTGTGCTGTTTTGACTTTTTCGCGCATGGCATTCATAGAAGTCCTGGCGAATTGTGGGTAATAAATGAATTATAATAATTTCCTGTAATTCATGCATTAAGTTCGGCACATGTGAGATGCGACGTTTGAATCAAAAGTCGAACCTAAGTCGAATCTTCGACTGTTTCAGTCACAGATACGGCAAAAGTCGCATTTAATTTAAAACAGTCGAATTTTAATTTATTCAAACGTCGCACTTCACATGCATTTAACTCTCGCATTAAGTTCGGCAAATGTGAAATTCGACGTTTGAACCGGGCCTTAATTTGGATGTGTTAATGTCATATCGAGTAGTGATCATGTCACCGTTCATGTCTCCCGGTACAAAAGATTACATTTTCACTATCCAATTTCCCAATTAGGGATTCAAAAGGTGAAAAATTGCCAATAGGAGAGTCAGGCGGTCTGTACCAAGTAACAATCACAGAAGATTTTGAATTTCGCTTATGGATTTCCAAGCAAAGATTTTCTCGTGTGTCCATATGTAGGTCATTTCGTACTGTAAAGTTGATTGAAGTTTTTACATAGAAGCATAACCCTCCGCCGCATTTTGTTAGTCTATCGCGGCGAACTATTTCGTATCCCGGAATATGAACTTCATGATCTCGAATACTCTCGTTCAGTTTCGTTTCATTTATGGAAACAATATCGATATCATCGTTTGCTAATAGGATTCTTAATTCGTCTATATGAGTAGTTAGTTGATTGACATTGAGTGATGCCATTTTAAAACCGCGCAAAACGGTGAGCGAAAAAATCGGGAAAAAGTGCTTTTCTTATTCTGTTTTGCGTTAAAAGCCTTCAAGTACTGTGTACCAACTTAACTTTATTTCCAGCTTGGATTCAGTAATTTTCTTCCGGAGAAGATATTGGATTCTAGCAGAAAAAAAAAATACATGGCCGCAGTCACGGTAGTTGCACGTGGAATTAACGAGACAAGCAACCCTGTGCAGTTAAATGGCTTTTTTGGGAAAACACTTTATTTTTATAATTTGATTTCTCAAAGTGCAACTTTACCTGTATATTGACCTGTTTCTCTATTTGTCAATCTCCATTTTTTATCTTACTTTTTTCAGCGCTGAACATCTTTCAAGGTTTTAGTTTGAACTTTGCGAGAACTTTAGGACGCGCAGTTGACAAGTTGTGAGAATGGTTCAAGGGTTAATTCACACGGGCAGTTTTTTTTGGAAAGCAAAGCTTGAAGTTGTTTCGAGGCAATACGACTTTTCAGCAAAACGAAGGTGTAATTTTTCGTATTTTCTAGACATGGTCAAAACTGAACTGTTCTTTACTTTTTTTTTTCCTTAAAAGTGAACTGCTAATGCACTAATCAATGTCTTGCCCCGACGGGGGCGAGCCCGGACATACCCAGGGGCTATTGACATTTTTGAAAAAAAATTGTCAATAAGCCCCACTGGGGGGCCTCATTAGAATGAAAATAGGCCCCACACAAGGAGGAAAGATACATGTTTATTTATCTAAGGAATACTAGGACACTGAGAGATATATTTCCTCGACAGAAGTTGAGGAGTATGCCACGAGCGAGACTGTCAAACAAAGTTTCAACTTTAACTTTTTTCCTATTTATATATGCACAGAATGTGCAGACATTGAATGAAAATTATTGTGCTGGCTATAAAAAAATGAAAAATAAACAAGCTGAATGTATTTAAGTTTTTTCTTACCTTTTTTACTTCTGTTGACGTAGTTTGCGCGAAAGCCGCCATTTTGATTTATGCCAATTCGACCCTCTACTTCCCAGTCCTTCTCTGACGAAATGGTCAATAAACCCTACCCTGGGGTGAGCCCTGTGTCAATAAAAGTTTACAGCCCCTTCCCCCGGGCAAGGCTATTTTGTCAATAGCCCGTGTATGCCCGGACTCCCCCCGTTGGGGCAAGACATTGATTGGTGCATAACTATGAAAATCTTGAGTTAAATATACCACATGAACAGTCCACTTCAGGCGGCGTGAATTTTTTAATAATTATTATTTTTATTTCTTAAACTTTTATTTCTAGTTTATTTATGTATCTAATTATTCTTTTAATTTTTTTTGTAATTTCTTTTTAGACTCCGCACTCCGCACTCCGCACTCCGCACTCCGCACTCCGCACTCCGCACTCCGCACTCCGCACTCCGCACTCCGCACTCCGCACTCCGCACTCCGCACTCCGCACTCCGCACTCCGCACTCCGCACTCCGCACTCCGCACTCCGCACTCCGCACTCCGCAAATGGATTGGCCGAATGCTTTTTAAGGACAATGAAGGAAGCTTTGAAGAGTGACAAAGGCAATGCAAGTCTCAGGTACAAACTTGACACTTTCCTTATGAAATACCGCAATTGTCCACATACTACGACTGGTAATTCTCCAGCTGTCATACTGATGGGACACCCTCTACGCTATCGTCTGGATCTATTAAACCAGACATAACCAGTACAGTTGAAAAGTCTTTTGTCGCAACACCATCATCCTATTAAAAATGCGTCATTTCAACATTGGGTGAGGCGTGAGTAGTCCAGTGGTCAGTGCGCTGGACTCTAGGTCAGATGGCCCGGGTTCAAGTCCTGGCTGGGGCTTGACGTTGTGTCCTTAAGCAAGACGCTTCACTCACATTGCTTCGTCTTCTCGGATAGGACGTAAAGCCGGAGGTCCCGTCTCCTGCACCTATCAATTAGTTAATTTCGGCAAGGGACGTTAAAGAACCCACATCACGAGATTACTGTGATGTGGTCTGGCCTGTTTACTGGGAAGGGGGGGAGGGGGCATCTGTAAAAATTTCTCCTTTATTAATTGTAAACTGCCGCCGGCAGTCTGGAAAAGTCCCCCGCACAGTGTTGTAAAGCGCATTAGAGCATTTACATGGAAATGCGCTATAGAAATTGATCTATATTGATCTATATTGATATATATTGGTACACCTGTTCTAGCCAGAAATTATGGAAGAGGTAATCTCTGGTCCAAAGGTATCGTATCAAAACAAACCGGTCCAGTATCATACCAAGTACAAGTTGGTACTTCAACTTGGCGTCATCTCGATCAGTTAAGATCTGAACTACCAATTACAGAAAGTACTCCTGTTACCATGACAACTACTGAGCCACAGGTTTCTTAAGAGAACTACCAAGAGTCACACACAGATGCACCTTCGACAGTTGATACTCCTGATGCCAACTCATCACAAGTTATCACAGAGAGTCAGAGCAGAACCCTTGATGAGGTAAAGAGCAACGAAAACTCCAAGCAAGCTCCAGTCATGCAAAATCCCGAATTACGAGAGTTAAGACCAGTGAAGAACAGAAAAAATCCAGTATGGATGAAAGACTATGTTGCAAAATGACATTGTTTGAGTTAGCATGAGAATGATTTAGAAACATTTCTCGTTTGAATTTGACTTTAAATCAAGTAACTATGAACGTTTAGTTGTTTGGCTCTGTTTCAGTTATATGGCTTTGTTGTTAAACCTGTTAGTTAAATTTTAGTGTGGGGAAATGATGTGTATGACGTATATGACGTGATGAATCATCGGATTCATGGGTAATAAATTATGATTCAACCACCGAACAAGAATGTTGTGTCAATAAATGACAGAAAAATTGCTTACATTTCAACTGTATCATAGCTATTGCACATTTCCGATGAACCAAGTGTGAGCAAGGTAAAATCTGACATCCACTGAAAGCATCCTACAAGAAATCCACAAAAAATAATTGTACTGAAGTTATGATTGAAGCAATGTTATTAGATAGTCAACAAAGTATAAACGAGTTTTCTAGTATATATTTATGTAACAGGTTAGACAAATTGGTAAAATTGAAGAACAGCTCCCTAAAATATCTGTCGGCCGACTGTTGGCCAACAGTCGACCAACAGTGGACCAACAGTCGGCCGACAGTCGGCCGACAGTCGGCCAACGAACGACCAACAGACGGTCGACAGACAGTCGACAGTCGGCCGACAGTCGCCCAACAGTCGGCCAGCAGTCGGCCAGCAGTTTACCCAATTGACACGAAAAACTGTTGGCCGACAGTTAGTAAACTGTCGGTCACTTGTCGGTGTTCTGTTGGTAGTCTTTCGGTTTACCATTTCGAAATTATCATCGATTCGTTTCGCAGTTTAATAAGACAAGATTACTCTATCGGACACTTAGAGATTTTTCCTTCAGGTAAATTGTTATTTGGGCTTATTGGAACCCCGATTTACGATCTTCGATTTCACGATATTCCCGACAATCTATGTCATTTCAAAAGGTACAGTAAATGTAGAGCAGATTCCCGATTTAACGATATGCGACTCAACGATGTTCGTTTGTATGGAACAGTATGTGAAAGGACTCGATGATGACTGTTTCGGTTGTTGCCCTTTGCACTTGATTAAATACATACATTCCTCCACAAATCTTTTTCGATGTTCTAGGTTTTTTGATATATGGGAAATCACTTTATAAATGTGATACATTCCTTTATTGGTCAATGACTTTTTACATAGTTAATGGAGGGTCCCCTCTATTAACTATGCCTTTTACAAAGATGGTGGCTCCTAAAGGAGCCGTTATGACTCATCGAGTAGCAAAGCTACTCGTAGAATCGGTTGTCAAACTTTATAGGCAACAGTTTGCCCTCTCTTCTTAGGCGGTCCATGGCAGGAATGGGCTTGCGTAAACGCCGCCGACATGCTGCCTCCAACTCCTTCACTGAGCCTTGGTGCTCGTCTATCGCTCGCTCATGCTCCCGCTTATCGATGACTTGTAACTTTGCGATCACGACAAAATCACGGATTGGGCTTCTGGGACAACTAGCAGAGCGATATGCATTTGCCATGCTACAATTGAGCTTCAGGACTTTCTGGTACCTCTGGTGGATTGCTCGTGTGGATTTTCCGGCACTGTCACTGTTTTCGTCTGGCTCACCACGTCATTCCGTTACTCGGCTCAGCTCCGCCTGCAATTCAGCAATTTTTTCTTCGCGGCAACTAGGGATGTTTTTAGGTCTTCGATCACCCCTTCTTTTATCCTGACCACGTGGGCAAGCTCTTGAGCGTCGTTGTTCAGCTCCTCCATCAATTTTTGTACATAATGAGCCACTAAGAAAGAGCTTTTTGCAAAATGATTTCCGCTTGAATTTCGCTTTTACAGCTGCAATACATTCTAGGCAGTAGCTCAAGTAGAAGACGAACACTAGACGCAGGTTTTCAGTTTGATAATTTGTTTACAGATGGGTGAAATATAAAGAATTTCAAGTCCGTTTTCTTGAAAACAACTCTAAGAAAAAGTGGCAAAACCCAATCAAACGGCAGAAAGCCAGTCTGTTAAAGCCATAGCATTTATCAATTGTTTACAAATTCTTAAGGCGCTTGCGCTATCGAGGAGCAACAGAAAGAAGCCTCGAAGCTGTTGGCGACAGGCTCTCTAGTGTTTCATAAAAATGGGCAAAAACTATCATCAGGGAGTTACCTTGGCTCTCTTCTTTGCTCTCAGAATCTTGCTCTCAGCTTCTTCGATGCTGAAGTTTTTCAAAGATTAATTCTTCTTGGCAGACGGAATAGCTTGTTCAGAATGCGACGGTAAAACTTTCTGCAACAAAAAGAAAAAGTTTTTATAGGCAAATGGCCAATATCAGAATAACAGCGAACAGCAAGCGAAACAGATGATATATCGCTGAAACTACTGCACCCTCTGGTGTACCCTAAATAGAGCTGGTTTGCACATTGCGTCACGGCCGCCATGTTGGTGGACGTAAATAATGGATATCTCACTAGCTTCTTTTGTTCGTCCACCAGCATTTGTTCCTTTCGCCATTGTGACCTGTGTCTCTAGAGATTGGTTGCAAACTACCTATTGCAAAACTGGCGAAGGTTAAGGGATTCAATAATACCACGTGATATTTCAAGTTAAGTGACAAAGAGGCAGCACCCCATGCTCTTTTTGTAATAGCTACGACCAGCAATTTCACCGAATCTACAGTTGAAGCCATAACGGCTCAATCAGTCATTTTGGGATGGAAATGTGTGTTCATAAATTTCGAAGCATATTCCATTAAATCGTCGTTTAGTAATCACTAAAACTTTTCAAAGGAATGGTCTAGTGTTGTCGGCTAGAAAAGCGTCACTTTAAACACTAAATGTCAACGTTTCATCTCGAATGCTGTAGAAAATATAATCAGACTATGGAAGTATCAAATACACCGGAAGAACAGATAACAGCGAATTTTCAAGCTTACCTCAACTTACACTTAGCGATAGAGGAGTTCGTACACAGGTGACCATGAAGAAATACAAGTACACTGGGTTTTTTTTTTTTTTTCGGAAACATAGGCCAAACCACCGTGTCTGTTTGAAAACCCTTTCGTTACAGTTTTCAGTTTCTAGCCTGCGTGCAGCCCAACGAAAACCCCGGTTTTATTCGTCTGCGAATCAGCGACAATTATCTTGTACTTCGTTTCGATTGGTTGTTCCTTATGAGAGCGCTCATTGGCTGAAAATCACTCGCGCCAGGTTGCCTCATATGCCATGTTTGTTTTCCCGGCTCGAATGTTCTAATGGAACGCGTATGTATAGTTTGTTCGAAGAATGATATAAATCACCAGGAAAGATATCTGGTAAAAGGGAGAGGTAAATTCAATGTAGCTCAAGATCTATTGAGTCTCAAATTCACTCGCGAAAATCCTTGCGAGCACATTTGCAAGTCATGCCTGGCTTTGTTGAAAAAGCGAAGAGGACCTGTCGAGAACCTATCTAAAATTGAGAAGGAGTTACAAGAATTGTTTGATAGGCCAGCTTCCACTATCAATGAACATCCTCAACTAAAGAGAAGTGGTCCTACCGTGACAAATGAGGGTTCAACACCGAAGAAGAGCCGCTTGGATGATGAACAAGGACCTTCGACACCTCGCTCGAACAAGCAGCTAAATTCACAACAATCGCGGTACTCTGCCAAAGAACCAGTTGAGTTACCATCAATAGCTGCAATTGATGATTCTAAACCAAATAAGAGCCATTTTGAGGAAGAATGTACCTCAATCTTAACGTCAACACCTCAAGGGAAAGGATGTTCCAGCGTGTCTTCGAGACAACAACAAACGCATGAATCTAACCAAGAATTTTGCGAATTATCTCCGATTGCTGCCAGATTAGTACCCAGATCTCCATACGCCAGAATAAGATATTTGTCGCTGATTCGTAGACGAATAAAACCGGGGTTTTCGTTCGGCTGCACGCAGGCTATCAGTTTCCTGTTAAGCTTAATTGAAAACCTGTGCCAAACAAAATATTTTTACACAAAATATAGAAAAAGTTTCTCTGTGCTTTCGAAAAAAGTCATTTCTTCAACCACTGGAACTTTGAATATGTCACTTTTTGCGTTGACCGTGGTGAGTGCGAAGGAAACGATATATAAGAGATGATGGAAATGACAAACAACGCTAAGAAGTGATCAACAATGCTCCTGCTACCAAAACAAAGAGCTAATTTAACGCGGTTCCTTAAAGCGCAGGTACAGAGCTCATTTTAGACGTAGTGGAAAGTAAGGTCCCTCGGATTTAAAATAATTCTCTTTCGTAAGCGAACTAAGAATTTTACAATGTGGTTTTTTGCTTGCAAAGAAATAATCTACAAATTTACCAGTCCTGAAACACCGCGCTTTTCAATGCGTTTGTGCCCCAAGAGCGACCTCTTGCTTTCAATCATCCATCTACAACTTCTGCTCACAAAGCGTGTGTAACACTGTATCATGGCTTCCAATCACGAGTGCAGCTCTTATATCATCCACATGCTTATAATGTAACCAACGAAACAATTTATTTCAAATGTTAAGCACTCACCCCAACAAATATCCAGTATAGCGAGAGCCGAGAAACGAACAAACATAGTCATGCATTATTTAAGCACTCTTGAACTATTGGCGGTTGTTCCCAGGAGCTCTCGATCGAGATCGTTCGGAAAACCGCCAAAGAATGATTTGAGAGTAATTAGTTTCACGAAAGAGCAAGATATCTACATTACAATTGAATAAAGCTTTTGCTTTAAGTTTCGTTTCTGTTACATCGTGGTTTCTGACCAATTTCAGTTTTCAAGTTACAACGTCTTGAAGAAAGAGTTGGGATAAAACAAAAATTCGATTCAAGAAAACTTAAATCTTGGTCCTTTCTTTAATACTTATCCAAAAGAAAACAAAATTGTCAGCATGGGCCTACTTTAATCCCCTTAAATCGCACAGATTATTAGGCTTTAACATGCTTCCCTCTACATCTACCTTATTAATTTCTTCCGCTTGGCTGGAGCATCTATTTTCTAACTAAGCTGTTTTTTATTATTATTTACGCATTATTGCATCAAAGAAAAATCGTGCAATTAGTGGGAAATTCATAAAGCTGGCTGAACTTTATTGTGAGTTAAGGCACAATTAAGTAGAGAAACAAATACACAATGACGTACGTTTTGTACAAGAACCGTTTGTCGGTATACACGGCATTGGTTGCGCCATTTTCAGCTGCATTGCATAGGATAAATTGATAGATGTAGCTTACATTGGACTCACTAAATTCTATACCTTACTGGTATTAAAATTCGCGCAGTACTAGAATTTGCGTACAATGTAAGTTCGCGAAATTTCATACTGCGTCAAATATGATCCGCGCGAAAAGGTTTTAAATTAAATATTAACTTTATTGATAACTTAAGAATTTAGAATTACACAATGTACTACGAAATAGTATTACATATGGTAATATTACAACAGTTAACAGTATCGCTGGATACCAAAGAGTTTTCAGTGAGAATTAGAGGTTGGTGTTTAAAAAGGCAAGTTATCCGTTCTATTTATGTGTACACAGATTACCATCAAAAATTAGAAATAAAAAATGACTTCATCATCATCTTCTTCAACCTGAGAAATTTCTGTCGGGATTCTTTCTGGTTCCGTGTAATATTCCACCAGAAAATACACCAGTATTTTCTTCACTAATTACTATTATTGTTAATGTTATCATATGCAATACCATCTGTGTAAATGGAATACAAATAAATTGTTGTTGTCGCTGTTGTTGATGTCACCTAACTGAACAAACCATGCGACATTCTTCTGTAGTCAAACAAACACAAAAAAATTGCGTGAAAAAATGTGCCAGCAGCGGGCGGTGAAAAACTTGCTTTAGGTTTACGCGAATTCTGTGTTATTCTTTAATTGCGTAATGACAAAAAGGTTAACTGCATCTTTAAACTCTAGTAAACAAACCGAACAAGAAAAGTGTCCTGCGCGAGTTTAAAGCTGCGCGAATAAGTCCTCTATAAGGTGCGCGAAATTAAATCGCGCGAAATTAAATCGCGCAAAATTAATTCGCGCGAAATTAAATCGCGCGAAATTAAAACTGAGCGAAAATGAGTACCACGCGAATTTTAATACAAGTAAGGTAGTTACTTTTGTGGTCCTTGATGATAATTATCATCGCTGATGCAGAAGCCATAAAAGAAGATTGAACAGTTTCCAGTATTATAATATGTACTTGGCCTTACAATTCTAAAAGTTTGAATAGATAATTGGTAATCTCAGATAATAATAATAATAATAATAATAATAATAATAATAATAACAATAATAATAAAGTATTTATATAGCGCTAGTTTCCTCAAAGTTCAAAAGCGCTTAACAAGAGTGACACAATTGTAAAATTAGAGAAACGCTTTTTTAAAAAGAGAAGTTTCAAGTTTGTTTTGAAAAACGGACACTGAGGAGCTGTTCATGATATCGGACGGCAAAGTGTTCCAAAGTGTGGGGGCAGCTACAGAAAAAGATCTTGCATCTTCAAATTAAAATGAGGAATCACAAGGAGATTTTTAGATGATGAACGCAGTTGATGAGCTGGAACGTAAGGTGTGAGTAGATCACGAATGTACGATGGTGCAAGATTGTTAAGAGCTTTGTACGTGATGAGTAGAATTTTAAACACAATGCGATAATGTATCGGAAGCCAGTGAAGATTTATTAGAATAGACGTAATGTGTTCATGTTTTCTTGAAAGAGAGATGAGACGAGCAGGAATTACAATAATCCAATTTTGAAGATACAAATGCATCAACAAGTATTTCAGTGGTGTTAGATGACAAGTACTTTCTTACATAGCTGATATTACGGAGATGGTAAAAAGATGATTTGCAGATACTTGCAACATGATCGTTGAAAAGAAAATGATTGTCAAAGGTAACACCAATATTTATAGCTTTCTGTGAGGGGTGGATGGTCTCACTGACGACAGAGATTTCTTGAACAGTTGGCATAGGTTGATGTTTAGCAGAGATCACTAGTAATTCAGTCTTATCCTTGTTTAGTTTAAGACGGTTAGGCAACTTCCAGTTATCAATCTCATGTACACAACGCTCAATGTTAGACACGGCTAAATCCTTGTCACCAGGTATAGTTGACTGAGAGGATAAATAAAGTTGCGAATCATCGGCATAAAAATTAATAACCCAAGTTAATTCTCTTAACAATGTCAGAGAGCGGTGAAGTGTGGAGAAGGTACAGAATGGGTCCCAAAACAGAACCCTGTGGAACACCATATTGAAGAGCACGTTTCACGAAAGTTCTGCCATCTACGGACACATACTGCATGAGATCGGACAAATAAGTTTGGAACCATAAAAATGGCATGCCAGTAACTCCAAAGCGTTCATGTAGACGAGAAAGAAGAATATCGTGATCAACCGTATCAAAGGCAGCAGAGAGATCTAAAAGTAATAGAATTGCTGTTCTACGGTTATCAATGGCTGTGAGGATGTCATTATGCACGCGAATAGGAAATTTGCACTGAACTCTTGCTATAAAGCCAAGCCTTTGGCACCGGTTGACTCGTCGCTATGTTGCCACAAATTGTTTCAAACTCAACATCATACATGAATGAACGATACGACATTACGAGACTCAGTACTTCTTGTGGTGAGCAATCCAAGAATTCAAGAACTTCTGGCTAGGCGAACCAGACTGAAGTATTAGCCTACGTTGGCAGAGAAAAATTGAATGTCAGCTTTTTCGGCGTTACGTTTCTGAAGTGTCAATTGAAAATAAAGCAAATATGTGGTTGTGCTGAAATGACAGTGCTCGACAAACGTGGCCCGCCTTTAAACTGAGCACACAAGTTGGAAAGTGGATCAAAATGGCCGTGCGCTCCCATCGCACGACCATTTCTCAACAAAGTACTCAAAGAAGTCTAGCTGTTCACTCCAGTATGTAATCTTACTCTTTTCATGGTTTTACGTACAATTTGAATAGACTTGCCAAAGTAAACGTAGATTTTGTCTTAAGTAATAAGCTGTCAAATTTTTTGTATTTGCTTGCAAATTCATGACGTTTAACGACATAGAACAACAAAAGACAAGAGCGACTTTAACATACCTTTTCGATAGTGCTCTTCAAGTCGTCTCCTAAACTTTCGGCCAGGCGTTTCTGCAAGTAAGGAGTTTTTGTAAACTGCTGTACTTGCAACCAATACTTCCTTACTTAGCAAAGGCTCACATTTTCTGCATTTCAAATAACTGGCGTACCTTGACGTGCCTTTTTTTTGTCCTGTTTTGATATTTTTGTAACCTGACCACCATATGAGGCTTAGTTCCGTGACCAAGAACTTTCATTTTATTTCCTTGAAGAGGTCTAGGTACCTTCCACGAAACACCAAGACAGATTGATCAAATCAAGACGCACATGTGCAAAATTTTCTCCGAAAACGGATTGAAGATAACGATAGAGGCCAACAAAAAAATTGTTGACTTTCTTTCTTCTCGTCACACTAAACCTAAGCAAGGGCACCTGTGAACCATACACGAAACCAGGCAACACGCCCCAATATGTACACCGTGAGAGCAATCGCCCCCTCATCCATTATAAAGAACATACCACTGGCGATTATAAAAGGCTTAACAAGATCTCGTCGAAAAAGAAGGCCTTCGATAAAGCGGCACCGGTTTACCAACAAGCCCTTGAAGACAGCGGTTACGACTTCGAACTGAAGTTCCAAGCCGAAGGCAGCGAACAGCAAGGCCAAGAGCAGACCATACAACAACAGGAAAAGAA
This sequence comes from Stylophora pistillata, assembly GCF_964205215.1. Classification (NCBI taxonomy): domain Eukaryota; kingdom Metazoa; phylum Cnidaria; class Anthozoa; order Scleractinia; family Pocilloporidae; genus Stylophora; species Stylophora pistillata. The sequence goes on from NC_142526.1 coordinate 11,940,398, forward strand.
AGCCAGGTGCCGACGGAAATATCATATGGTTCAATTCCCCCTTTAGCAAGAACGTCGCCACGAATGTGGGAAGAAAGTTCCGGGACAAAGTGAAGAGTGCTCCAAAAGCAAACATCCACTGAGGAAAATCTTCACCAGAAACACGCTGAATATAAGATATTCGTATATGTCGTATTCGGAGGAAAAAATCAGGGTGCACAATAAAACCACCCTCATTAGCAACCAGCAAACACCTGAAAAGACCTGTAATTGCAGAGTAAAGTCAACCTGTCTGATGTATTGTACACCAAGCTGTTGCGAGCAGCAACAAGGGCAAAGAAACCTACATTGGCATAACCGGAGATCACCAGAAACCACAAGAGACACACCAAGAGTGACTATGTTTTATTAATATTAAGTGTCCATATTTCGGAATTGTTAGTGTTGTAAATCGATCATATTTTGTTCTCCATACTATTCCTTATAACGGTTTCAATTTCTCAACGGTTCCTCGCGCAGCTTTGCTCCAAGTCACAAAACGCTTGACGCGTCATGAATAAATACATACGTGCCCGAGAATGAATATTTCGCTTTGCTTGGTACGTCTGCATGGCCGAGAAAGTAGTTGTGATTCTTTCGTAACGGGTCAAACAAAGCACTGATACTGAAAACATCACGTTTTCAAGTAAGAAACGCTAAAACAAAAAGGGCCTGAGAACGAAGGGAAACGGGGTTGTTAGCATGAAGGTGTGTTTTTATCTTTATGCAAGCAGATACAAAACAATGCTACTTCACTATGATCACAACCCAAAACTAGAGGGACATAAATCAAAAATCTTCAATCGACGCGTCTGGACGAGTAAACCCCACCAGGTTTGAGCTGCATGGAAAAACCATGATAATCATATTTAACTATGATAGTCATAACAAGCTATCTGCCTTCAGACTTGTATTTGTCTCGTTTACCATTCAGTTTTTGTATATCTTTTCACGTGACATTCTTTAGAAACGATGAACATCGTTTGCTTACAGACGGTCCTAAATAACATGATACTGTAAATGAAAGGAAAATGACGTGCTGACATGCGCAAAATGTAAAAGAAAACAATGCTGCACCATGTGAGATTTTTGGCTGGGTATGTTTCTTTCTAAGTCTCACTGGCAGATTTTCGAGACAGCTGTCAGTAGGAAAAAATTTTAGACAAAGGATAAAATAAGTTACGTCCTGGATTTATACTTCGACAATCGTTTAAAAATTTCTCAGACTGTATGTAACCGAATGACAGATTTGGTCACGCGTGTGTTAATTACGTTACATCTCTGAACAACAAATTCACAAGTGATTTATCGAATTTTTTTTTCTTTTAGCATTGTCATGCATGATTTTTCCTCACGTGACTCCCCGAATAATTCAAAACTCTTATCATGCCAGGAGTATTGCATACCTGAACACCAGTGCCTAAAAAACATGACATAGCAAGCACGTCCGCGTCGCTCAGCAAGTTTACGTGACAAAGCTTGCAGAATCGGCGTCATAGACATACAAGCGACATAAAGTGAAGCACGAGCCACGCACAAGGTGATTAAAGCGACATTTGACGCAGTCCTCGACCAATCAGAGCGCGCTTATCTCTATAATCATCGAAGAAATTACACTAAAAAGATATACTCTCTTTCTAATCTCTTGCTTTGGTATATTTTTGTGAAATTTTTGTCAATATCTTACAATTCTGCCTTATTCCGACTCTTTTTTACAATAAAAATCTGCTATAAAATATTGGAAACATCACACGACGTTTCGACGTTTCCAGACCCTGAAATTATGAATTGAAGCAACAGGTGTTTATCATTGTATCTATGCAAGACAAAATAAAGTCCCATTATTTTCTCTTGGTCAGTGCAAAGACCACAGGGTTACAAAGCGTTCACTTGAACTACACAGAATTGCCATGGCTCTTGATGGCCCAAAAAACGTACTACGCAGACAGAGGAAATGTCCATTAATTTTATCGAAAAATAAAAAAAGTATGGGCAAAAGTTGACCTGCAACTAGTTTGAAGTAACCTTAACTAGTTTCCAAGTGGTGGCAAGAGATTATAATTTTAATCAGTTTATAATCTCTCGGTGAGGCATATTCCCGACAAGGCCCGGAGAATCAAAGATTGGGTTCGATATAACAGAAGAAGACCACTGGGGTATCTTTCACGCCTGCGAAGTTCGAAATGCTCTATCCGAACTCGCCAATTAAAAATTATTGTTAGAGCGTGGTAGCCTCCTCGCATTTGCTTTTGTCGAATCGGTCGAATAAAGCTAGAGACGTTTTATGAATCGCTGAGCTTGACATTTTTATCCACAGTCTCGTAAGATTCTCTCAAAAAACTTGATCTGAAGCGTGGTTTAAGAGTTGCCTTGGAAAAATACCATCCTCTGAAAGTGTAAGTTATTTCATTTTACTAGAATAGGTGATAAAATCATTTCCTTACGCTTAAAGATTCCCTTTATGACGAAAACTACATGCGCCAGTACCGATGATTAATGAACAGCTGGTGCATAATCCATTACAGATGGTCGATCACAAACTACTAATGATCGATGTAAAGGAAAAATCTCCGGTTTTGCCCAATCAATTTTACCGCAATCATTTTTCCCAGCGCGTAATATAGTCAAGGCGGTTAAAGAACCTACGTGATAAGGCAGACCGGAAATAAGGTTTTTACTGTTTTGTTCCCTACCTTATTTCTGATTGTTGTTTGCCTCTAGGCTATGTCGACTGGAGCACTCTCACCAGTGTATGAATAAACCGAAGACCAAAATAAACCAATATTTTTGTTCGACGAAAAGTAGAGAATTCTAATTTCTTAACATGTTGTGACAATCAATCCCTTTTTTTAGATCTTGCATCGATATATGGCAAGATTTCATTGGCTGAAAAACATTGTCCAGTAGCAGCGCATATTGCATCATATATTCCACTTGTGTTACTTGCGTTATTCACGAATGACCCTAGAAAATCAATTGATTGACATACGATGAAAGCAACCGGAAATTGAAATCAAATTTGCATCTTGGAAGAGGATCACGAGGAGTCTATCTTTTTGTCAAGGGTAAATGGTCGAGGGTTTCACGTCGAGGGCGAGGGTACCTTTTTTTCCCCATTTTTTCTAATTTATAAAGAAAAACTAAATCAAATTTAACAAAAATAATTAAAAATAATCTTTGACGATAAAAACTTGCGACAAAACGTTGCTTGATAACATCGTAAAATTTAAAAACGATAAAAAGCTATAGAAAGCTAAAATCGACGACGTTTCGATGTTGACATAACGTCATTATCAAGTCAAGAATGTATAAAAATAAGTTCTATAAATACTAAAAACGAACAATAAGAGAAAATAATATGCGGGTTAAACAAAAAGTTTAGCAAGTATGGAGTCCGTTTGCACGTTCAGATTAGGTTTGAAATTCTTAATATAAAGCATTTCAAACAATCAAATTTGCTTTGACACTTTCTCAGAATCTTAAAATGACTATCATTCAAACGATCCCTCCTACCATGCGCTACATGAAAATGCTTGCCAATTGCCGAATTTTTGTGTTCAGCGTTTAGCTTTCTATAGCTTTTTATCGTTTTTAAATTTTACAATGGTATCAAGCAACGTTTTGTCGCAAGTTTTTATCGTCAAAAGTTATTCCAAGTCACTTCTTCTACGTATATTTAAAAATAATCAAAGAAGAAAAAAAAAAAAATTTTTTAAGACACGGATTGCACTTGGACATCCGATTTTTTAATAAGTGAACATCGCCCCAAAAAATTGCGAGTGGGAGAGGGGTGAGATGGTGAATAGTCTGTGGACATCCCAGTTCGTTTTAAAAAACCTGGTTAGTTTTCAAAGAATTAATTGCAATATGGGAAAGCGCAAACATCGATCTTATCTGTTTCGCAAACAAAAGAGTCGACACCGGAAATCGCGACCAGGTATTCCTCGCGACTCCCCAAGGTTTGTTTTCCAATTTGCCCGGGCCGCTGTCAATCACTTCTTGCGTAAAAACTTACGAAACCCGTGAAGTGGAACTGTGGTGGCCACTGTTGCTTGCCGATATTATTCGTCGGCAAAACGTAGATTCAGTAAATGTGACCGATTCTGCTCGGGAAATTTCATTGCCTGAGCTTGGACTTGTCAGCAGAGTTTCCTTGACAGCTGGATTACATCCCATGTTGTGAAACCGTTTGTGAAGACATCTTCGCTTTTTTTGTCACATTTCTTCGCTTCGTGATGTTACAGTAACACGGGAAATCTAACCGGATTTATGATCGAAAATGAGCTTTCTGTGAGTTCTTGATTTAATTCTTTTTCTTTATTTATTAGAAAAAATGGTGAAAAAAGGCACCCTCGCCCTCGACATGAAACCCTCGACCCTCTACCCTCGACAAAAAGATAGACTCTTTTCGTTGTACCATGTTTGTTAGTCGCCGCGCGTATTTCTTACACAAGATAGTTTTCATTTATAGATCATGAGTTCAGTTTACGAGACAATATAAACCTCTAATAAAGTTCGCTGGTAAATTTACTTCGCGTCTCCGTAATATATCCCCACTTTGGTGCAATTTAACAGGCCGCGATTTTCTTGGCTTACAAACTTCGCCTTGATGTTCCGCTTACCGCTACAGTGCAATTGCAAGATGACGTTCAACTAAGCAGTAGCTGGAAAGTTAATGAGACATAAGCAATCCCTGAACATTTACTGTTCAGTTTTGAAGGCATCACCCTATCGATTCGAATCGGAGAGACAGCGACTTTTCTTGCAGAGTAAGTAACATCTCCAATATCATTTGATATCTCGAGCTGTTTCAGCTCTCGTTCCCGACGCACGAACCTCGCACATGACGCTCTCGTTCATGACGCACAGAATGACTTCGAGCCAAATATTTTTTTGTAAACAGCGTAATCAATAAAGGAGAATAGTTTCTTTTTCGCTCTCGGTTATTTCTATCTCTATGTGCTTGCAGAGTTCCTCTATGTGCGTTATCTGCTCCTTTTATTTTTGTCCTACTGATTGGCCTTTGGCAAAGACCGTTAACTTCCAAAGCATTAGGCTGTCCTCTAACTTTCGGGGACCAGTAATATCAACGATTGTAACTTTACTAGGATGAATTTAAAGAAAACAGTTAATAAGAGGAACTATAGCTCAATCGAAATGTGACCAGCATGCTTTAAACTGTCAACGCACTTTGCGAGTTTGAATATGTAATGTCGTTATACTTCTTGGCTTCTTTCCTGTCCTCTTTTCAGGCAAGTAAGTCCTTCCCCTTTTATTTAAACAAACAGAAGTGTCAATATTGACTTTACGTCGGCGTGGATAATGTTGCAGTTTTGGTTTATGTTTTAAGAATCAATCCAAAATAAGCACCGGGGCGCTTATTTGAGGAATTACGGCATTCTTTTTTGCGCTTCTTTCCTTAAATTAAAGTGTCTGGAGACTAGTCTTGATGCGTCCTTGTCGTTCCTTTCTAAGTCGCGAAGGTGTTGTAGGCTTGACTCTTAAAGAAAAACTGAACCTTATAAGTACATCGGAGTTTGTTTGGCTGGTCACAAAGGTCACTTCAATGCTGCCGTTTGTTTTGTTTTCATCTTTTTGCCAAACCTGAGAATTATTTTAATGTGCCATTAGTTGAAAGACTATCATATTAATCCATCAATTCGAAACCTCAACACTTTCAAGTTGATAGCTAGACTGCACAGCTTACAGTTCTGATTTGGCACTCCGAGAAAATAAGCTGCAAATTATCTACCGTACTTAGATGTGGGGTGAGAAGTGTCGGCAACAGGGAGCCTTCAGTTAACGAAGGAACTTACATTTATTCTCAACTTCAAGAGCCGGAGAGGCTTCTTGACTCTGACAAAACAATCCCCTCGGTTGTTGAAACGTCGGTCACTACCTCTGGTCAGAAAACTTCTTTTCAGAATCGACCACCCTCATCCGAAAGATCAGACTACACACTCTTCTATTACTACTAGGATCAAACCATTATTATTTTTTTTTTGGAAAAAAAGAACTCAAAAGGAGATCTAATGAAGCAAAACGCCATCCACACTGTTGTCACTATTCACAAAACTGCAAGCACCATCATCACTGCCAACATAAACTCCATCTACTTAGTTAACACAACCTCGAGCACAACCAGCACTGCAAACACATACATCATCCATGCAATAGAAGCGACTATGAACACAAACCTGGCCCAGCAAAACGAAAGTGATGATGAAGAGGAACTAGCTTGTAAAGATCTCTTATACAGAAGTGCCCCAAAGGCCGGAAAGTTCTATCTCTCAGGACAGAATATTACTATCATCTAAACTGGAGACTTGCTTAACGATCATATTGTTAGGAATGTCACGATGCCTGTAAGCACGCGTTACGTGCCTGTCCTGTTCTTGGGAGTCATGGGATTGTAAGACGTGCTCGCAAGTATGTAGTTTTTGGCTGGACAGATGTGGATTAAAGTATTTGTTGAGTTTCATCGGATTTTGATCCTTGTAACGACCTAAACCGTTCAACCTTTTCCCAACACATACTATAGGTGCAGCCCAGTCTTTTCTGAGGGAGCAGTTTCCCCACGTAAGGAGATCGGAAAGTACAATTATCCGGACCTCGATTATCCGGACCTCAATTATCCGGATTTCTCGATTATCCGGACTTTTTCTTTAGTCCCAATTTTTTTTAGCATAAATATTTAATAGTCATGATGAAGATCCGTCGCCATATTCTTTTTAGTAAGGGAGATGTTCTTCTTTAAGACAAGCTGACTTCAACATTTTAGGCCAATGTAAAAACATTTTTCGCTGATTTAATTGTTAATTCACATGTGTAGAGGTATTCGCGTAGGACAGTGAAGATGTAGACCATATCTTTTTCAAAACGATTTGTAAATATTTTGTTTCAGGATTAAATGTCGCTTTCTTAATTTAATCAGTTTTTGTTCCTCATTAATATTCATATTCTCGATTGTCCGGACCCTCCACGATTATTTGGACTAATTTGTCTATTCCCAACAAGTCCGGATAACTGATCGAGGTTCGCCTGTATAACATTGGAGCCGATTTTTGATTTTTCTGTTCTGAAACTAGAAAGGCCAATTTTCACAAATTCTAGATACTGGCAGCTATCACTGGATGTTGGTATGTATTGTAGGATGCTACAATTTTATCTGTACGACAGCCTTTTTACAAGAAGAATTGCAGCCCCGGTATAAAAAACAAATTGCATCAATTATACACAAGGAAGGAACCAGTTTTGAGGTTATTGTACCAAATGTGCAACGTCAGACTGAGCTGTGAAGTTTATGCTATTGCTAATCTGGTGTCGCTTCTATAGGCGGCCTCAATCCTTCTAATCTGACATTTGAGAGTAAGCTGATGAGACAACATCAAGAGCCTAGAGAGTGGGTAATTCCCCATTTCAAAAACGAGTGGGGGAGTGGGTCGAGTTCGCCGCGCAAGTTTGTCTGGGATAGTTACTCGGGACACAAATCTTTGTTTACTACAGATTTGTGTCCCGAGTAACGATCCCAGACAAACTTCCGCGGCGAACTCGACCCACTCCCCCACTCGTTTTTGAAATGGGGAATTCGTTCCATTTCCCCTCTCTTCAGTACCGGAGTGTCGAGACGGAAGGCCACTCTTTGTTTAGGAGGTATCGGTAATGCGCGAGTGTAGAATGCCGAGGGAAAAGGCAGACTCGAAATCTCCTTTTCGTTGGGTGAAATGTTGTAACTGCAAGGACCTTTACTTCACAGGAAATGTACCCCAACAATTATTTCGGAAGGTTCAAATGCAGACTGGCTTGCTGCTGCGAAAGAGCCCTTAAGTAGACAGAGAAAAATAACCATTAATTGAACATGTAGCGTTGAAAAATGATTCTCAAAACTTGCCATTAATTGTCTAAGATAATCATCGGAGTGAAATATATCCGTAGAGTAATAGTTATCAATGTACAAGTCAGCCAACAGAAACCTTTTTATTAAGAGAGCCATATTTAAACTTACTGACAAGAAACTGTGTTTATTGTAGATCTTTAGCCAAGACATGTACCCTCTTACATTTAGGATTGAAAATTCGTATCTAAGTATTTAATCATTACAATGTAGTGTAAATACTTTCAGTAATCTCATGGAACAACGCAGATAGAGAACATGTTCAAGGTGAGACTAGTGGTGGATTATCGTTGCAGACACAAGTAATAGCCTACTACAATACATCCATGCTATCTTAAAACCTCCGTTTCATTAATGTAATGTACAAATTTTTAAATTAATTACCAAATTAGAAATAACAGTATGTCGCTTAAACTCTGAACAAAATTGCGTTCAATTTCATTCATCAGAAATGCAGATTTTAAGTTGTTTTAGGCGTGATTGCTTTTTCTGCTCAAAAATCCTTTTCTCGTGCTAAGATAGCTCGCATGGGATAACATCATTTCCGGTGTTTTAACGTCCTCCTTAGGATAGATCTTGTAGAGGTTTCACAAGGTTGTAGTAGCGATCGCAACTACGTGAAAAGGAGGCATCACATATATTTTGTGGAATCTGTAATACAGGTTACCAACGAAAAAAAATACAAATATCTTAGCGCTAACACAAATACCAGAGCGAAAACGAAGTACGAGTTCGATTCTACTCTATCTTGCGGGTCTAAAATGCTAAATAGAACCTTATCGCGGAGATAACATCGGGCGAGCTTGGATTTCGTAATCGGAAATCGACTTGAGATGACCACCTTCTGACGGATTTCGGAGTACGCTTTACCCGACACTCATTGGCCGCCATGTTGCAATATACGAATATAGTTACGAATATAGTTTATATCTGACCACTTGCAGCCCAGAGGCTCAATTACGGGTGCAGTGTAAGGTTGAGAACAGACGTCAGCATATCAGGCGCCTCTGGCAGCCGCTTCAGTCTATCGATCTCACCTTCCCACCCCAGGGGAGGACATCCATCACACAGTAATCTCGTGTGGGAAATTAACGTCTCCTACCCCAACCCTGCAGGAGACGGGACCTCCATTTATTCGTCCCTATCCGAGAAGACTAGAATATCTAACCATTTCTTGATGTTATAGAAAGGTAGCAAATTCTTCTCAATTATTTTAAGACCTCGTGTGTTGGTCCGGCCGGGGCTCGAACCCTCGACCTCCCGCACAACAGTCCAGCGCACTATCCATTGCATATGAAACGAGAGGATTCATGGAATTGATAGAGTAGGGAGATAAGTACAACTGATCGCTTTTAAGTTAAAACTTTCATGTGAATCGTTCTAGAACAGGAAATTCGGTGAGGATCCTCAATACATTTTCAAGAACAATGAGTGTATCTTTATTCATCATTTAACTAGCACTTTGTTTTGCATCTTTTGACTTCTTTAGTTTACAAACATAAATAATTTAATTAAAACTGATTGTATATTTAAATTTCATCCATTCAATGGAAAGTGAATGAAATACTGAGTCTGTTACATCCTAACAATAAAAAAAATTACTTTATGAAAGCTAAAACAAAATTGTACCAGGTCCCATGAATATTTTTTCCTTTGTACTGCACAGATTACTCTAGTATTAAATTTTTCTATTTCTTAAACTGTTTCTGCGAAATACAAAGTCTTTAACAAACATTGATCTTCAATTATCGAATTTCTATAAATATTCCACCAATTTTCTAAATATTGAAAACACTTATTCCAATTTCACCCTTAGTGATCACACTTTTAAACATCTGCTAAATATCAAGAACTCGAACAGTATATACTATGAGCTCTTATTCTCAAAAAATAAATAAATACCCTCCTTTTAGTCAATCATAAAAGCTCACTTCTTTTTTCTTGGTCGGGGACCGGTCATAATTTATTGCCAAGGGAGTGGTCCCCCCAAATTCTCTCACTTTTTTACTTTTTACTTTTTTACTTTTTTTTTAATTTTTTCACAATATCTGGGTAAGGAATGTAATTAGTGAGCAGATTAACTACCTTGGTTAGGTACAAAGTGGGTGTAACCAAGGAAAAGAGTATCTTTTGTCTTTTTCTCCACCAAATACAGATTCTTCTTTATGGATAACTCAGAAGACTTGTCCACAAACTGGGCAGGTCCGCCTGAAAGAGATATAGATTACAAAAAAAAAATAGTGCTACAAAGCAGAAAGACACCTTTCCATCAAAACAAACTCAATGATTAATAAACCCTTGACACAGATCAGTAGGCTAGCAGCAGAAATAATTGCCTACAACATTCTGTTGACACAAAGGGGATGTTGTAAGGCCACACGTGAATACAAACTCTATCTGTGAGCATTGATGACATCCCTCATGAGTAAGAAATGCAAATGATTCAGAGACATCATCAGCATGAGAAGTTACATTTGCATCCTCAGGCAGACAGGTGATTTTCTGTTTCTTTTATAGGTTATAACAATAAAATAGCATGTTCTCTTTGTGAAAAACACCTCTCTCTCTCTCTCTCTCTCTCTCTCTCTCACAAGGTTTTACATCTACATGAGAAGATATAAATGGTATATTCCCCATGCACATTTAAGATATGATATTTTTTTGAACAAATGCAAATTTAGTATATCAACCTCCATAATGCAATGGTTTAAATATATTTCTACAATATAATATTCAACTCCAATAATTTTCAGTTATTGTCAGTAATTCATTCTACATTATGAAGCTCAACCATATAAATAGCTTAAACAGCATACAAAAATAAATAAAAAATAAACAATAAATAAAGTATATAATTATGATATGGCCAAATGGTAATACTACTTGGCAATAAAGTTATAATCCTGGCATTAGTATTTGCATGCCCATCTTTTGAAAGGCCTAAATGCTGACACTAGGCAAAAACAAACAAGAAAAAACAGGTTAACAGTTTCACTTACATGTGTCTTTGTATACGGATAAAATAGCAGTTACGATGTATCTTGTGAAAACAAGGAAGGAACACATAATCAGCAACTGCCTCCTACATAAAAAGTAAATTTAATCAAATAAATAACTATCCTATTCACCATTGATATGGTTACACAATAAATTGCCCCTTTCCAAGAAGTGCCTTTGAGAGTGGTGCCTGCGTGTGTCAAAGAAGTCTTGACAAATTTTTTCAGAGTGAAACATAAAACTAACTGTCAATCTAAAGATTCTTCATTTAATGGTCACATTCCTTAATCTAAACACCACACTGACAGGTGTATCACTAAACAAACGAAAGAATTACAATACAAAGAAAACAGCCACATATGACCTCAACATTGTTCTAAATTCAATTTGCCAGGTTTGGATAAAAGAGAACTGAACGTACAATCTTTTGAATTAATTACTGCACCTAGAACAAAGCAAGCCAAACAATATGAGCAATCACTTCTCAGTGAATGTTATCAAGCATTGGCTGTATGCTAATAAAGGTGCAAATATTCAGAGAAGAACCTCTTAATTTATCTCAAATAAATAAGAGAGACAGATGCACTGAAAGCAAACCAAAAGAACTGAAGTTTTTTGTATTTCATTGGTGTTTACATAATATGTTGAGTATTACATGGCTGCTTAATGTGTTCACTTGTTTGTAGTGCTTTCTCTCTAAAAAAAAAAATGGTTTTCAACAATTCAAAAGAAGTTTTGGATCTCCACATGGCCATGTAATATACTCTATTTATATGCATTTTTATTAGAAGGATACAGTACCTCCCCACAGTGACAGCATGAATTAAGGTTACCAAGAGAATGACATGCAGGTCTGTTGTGTTAAATAAAGAACAAAGAAATTTTACAATTCATTAAGAATACTTCCTATTGCACACATTGTATACGCCACAGGTCACAGCTCTCTGCATTCAAAAAAGTGCCTGTAATGTTTTGACAGTACTGTTAACTGGAAGTTGTGTTAGGGGAGGTTCTCAGACATTGTAAACTTGCAAAGGATTATGGATAATTGCGTGGGCCATGCTTTCCGGTGTCATGGCGGCTGAATAAAGTGTAGTTTCTTTTATAGTTAAATCTGGTGTATTTTACAGCCATCCGGATGACATCGTTACAGTGCCTGTTTTAACATTGCCCTTTACAACAACTGAAAACAAAACTGTAGTATATATATGAGCTGAATTAAATCAAATGTTTGTGAGGCAGTAAGGAGAATGGATACTGGGAAGGTTAAAAGACTTCTTCACATTTTGCCATAGCTGCCTATCACTTACAAGTAAAGGTGCCCTCCACATGACTCACTTATTGGCCCATGAATATTGTCATCATCCTGAAAGAAAAAAAAGACCTACAATCTGCTGGAGTTCTGGTGATTATCAAAACAGTTAGGAGAATGCCCAGTGTGCTACTAACTTTTTCGCTGTTAAAATATTCTGATAATCATCTCTGCATGATCACAGTTGGTTCAGTTCTTGTGTCACAAGAGTGCGGTTAGAGCAAGAGTGCGGTTAGAGCAAGAGAGTGGTTAGAGCGCCGGATTGTGATGTGCGGGAGGTTGAGGGTTCGAGCCCCAGCCGGACCAATACTCATGGTCTTAAAATAACTGAGGAGAATTTGCTACCTTTCTATAATATCAAGAAATGGATAGATATTCTAGTCTTCCCGGATAAGGACCAATAAACCGTAGGCCTTGTCTCCTGCAAGGTTAGGGGTAGGAGACTTTAATTTCCCATGCACGAGATTACTGTGTGGATGTCCTCCCCCTGGGGTGGGTTGGGTGAGTATTTAGGGTATAGAAACCTAGTAGGGGACTTAGAGTCCTATTGTTTCTACACCTGCCTTACGGTAAATCTCTAAATCAAATCAATCCTTGCATAAAATCACAAAGTCAGCAGTAGGCATTTTTCAGTTACTAATAAATGAATAAAAAACCACAAATTCTTCAACTTTGAAGACCTATGTATGACTAAGGAGAAATAATTTGTAAAAAATGACTGCAGTTGATGAATCAGCACAATAGTTGTGTATTTCAGCCAAAAAATAGTTGTAATAATAAAAAGATTATATAAGTTTAGTTCTACTTTAGAGTAGTTTACCCACCACTAGTACGCCACGAGAGCAGCCACCCCCTTCATAATGCTCCACTGGTGGATTTGGTCTAGTAACATTGAAGCAAAACAAAAAAACAAAAACCAGAAACAAAAGACACAGAAAGAGTAATGAATGTTTTCCTTTTCTGCACATTTTATTTGGTACATGCCTGCCTTATCCAATTGAGCTAAAGCCTGTTACTTTTGTGCTTAAATTCTACTTAATGCAGTCACCAAAATACACTTATCATTTCCATACCAAAGTCAAAACGCATGGCAAATGGTAAAAAAATTGCAAACCTCCATATTGTGCTCAGAGATACCCCATGCTGAGTTTTCAATCACAATATCATTACGGCAGTTTTGCCAAGATCTGCTTCAGTCTGAATTCTAGAATAGTCACCAAAACTGAAACAGACACTGATATCCATAATACAGAAGCAGATCTGGGTAAAAAAACCATATCACATTTCTAAGTTCTAGGGTAACTCCAATCAAAATATGAAAATTAAGTCAATTTTCTGCCAATGTGACATATTCTCTCATGCCTTCTAGAAAAAAAGTTGCTTTAAGCTCTAATTTAGTTGTTAGGTAAATACTTTTATACAGATTCAATGGCAACTTAAGTTATTTAGACTTATCCTGTTGAAAAATAAAAATTGTGTACTTTACACCTAATATTAATTTTTTTTCCCTGTAGATCAATGACCAATGAGTAATTTATTACTTGCCATTTTCATTCTCCCACTGGAAAGTCATAAAAAGAATGAAAAACATCAACTAGCATATACTGTTTAACTTATTTACAAAACTATTCAAGCTGAAATTACAAGTAGGTTTGCAAAACAATAACAGATCATTACAATGAGAGTTGACATACTTTTAATCACACTCCTCCAAAGCTTCTCTTACCTACCTGAAATCCTGTACATTGTTCCAAGAGAGGTTTGGAACTCCAAAAGATAAAACAGCCTCAGTTGCAGCACCAGCTGGCGGCTGATCCAACAGAGATAAATCTGTGGTATGCCTTGCCAAAAAGATTGCGTGTATACCAGTTGCCAAAGGGGGAAAAGCAAGTTCCTATTGTTGTAAAGCAACGTTTTTACTGTGAAGGACTAAAGTTTTTAATGACCTGATTTCTACATACACAGTGATACACAAAATGAATAAATAAAATTATAGCAAACACAAAAGACACACGAAACTATTTAAAATTAGACAGACATTAAAGATAGTTTACAGCGTGTTATTACCTAAGGATAGATCGCATCTTGTCATTAAGATAGTTTGCACAGAGTATTTATAGTATGTAACACCTGAAAAAGGGATACCTCTGCTGTGACATCAGTTGTGTGCTCTTCTTCTTCTTCTTGAGAAGAAAAGATGCTTTCTGCCAGGTCATCAGGCTGTTAGGTAAATAAAATTACATACAATAACATCAAACTAATGGGGAAAAAAAACCCAACAACTGGCTGACCAACTTTTGCTGCAGTCATTAGATATTAATTGCTGCATTTTGCTGAATGCTCATGACAGAATAGAAGTTAGGTTAGGGACACAATTTACTCACTGTAACAATATTTTGTCAGTTGGCCTTTACAAAGTTATCACATTTTGCCTCCTTGATCAAGCTCATTTGAAACACTCTCTTGCAGATTTCCCCAACAAATCAAGAATTACAAGATCATGCCACATGGAAGCATTTTCATGTTTCTAAATCCACTAATAGATTTGATTAACATTTGATTAACGATCATTACAAGAGTTTGAAGAAGTGATATAGATGTTTGCCCTTAAATTGGTATCCATGAGAACAAGATAAATTCAAAACTAATCAAAGGCTCCTTAGATCCATTAGATCATCACTATTGGATGAGGACCTGTGAAAAACCTGTGAACAACGTGTGAAATATTATCTGACACAGAAACACCCTGTGAAAAAATCTGTGAATTTTGCAAGGGCTAAATTTTGGTGAAAAATCACAAAATTTAGAACCTGTGAAAAAACCCTGTGAATTTTAAGAACTGTGAAAAAAACACGTGAGCAAAATTTGAAGAAATTTTGCTTTTAAAACCTGTGAAATAACCTCTGAAGAAATTTCACTAAAATATGCTTCAAAAACCTGTGAGTTGCCAAATTGTAGATTTGGCTTTTCAGACCAATCTAATAGTACATCATAATAGTTTGATGAAGTGGTGTCCTTTGCATCTCTTTTAACTAATTGTTGGACTTGGAAGGTGTTTAAAGTACATCATCTTGATAAGCAGCAATCAGATGAGTGTCTGTTTAACAATAAGGAGTCCTTGTGGAATATGTAAAAACATTTTTTTACAAAAATTTCAGCATTCAATAAAATTTTTACAGAAAATGGTTTTCATTATACTGGTCCAGAAGGGTAGACTTCCATAGGGAAAAACTTTCATTTGAAGTCAAATGTGGCACTGTTTAGTGGGTCTTTTCAAAACATTTAACAGCAAGTTTACACACAGTACAAGGAGGTAGTTCCTTAGACTTTTCTACTGAACAAATATGTGACATATTCCTCATCTTAAAAAAAGAAAAGGCACCCCATCCAGGCAGAGCCTGCTTGCATGGATTTTTCAAGAGAAGCCAAGATTCTGAACAATAAGTGAATGTTCTTTGCCACTGATGTTTCAAATTCTCATGAAAGTAACAATGCTGAACCCAGGAATGGGATCCCCAGGCTGATAGGTAGGTGACAAAAAATCAAAATTTTCAAATCCATTTTTGAGACTTATAACTACCTTGTCATTCTTAGTTGATACGACTCCTTCAAATATAAGATTGAAACTTAGACCAGTTGTAAACGAAACCAACAGTCTGGTTTTTCAATTTCCCGTTTATGTTTGAAAAGCTGTACACAATTCTTAATCATAATATTTTAAAAAAGTGACTACTCAAGTTGACATTCTACACTGAACATCAAAATTCTGTAGATGGCAAAACAGAAAATGAATTACATTTTAAACTAAACATTTAAGAGAAGATTGAACCTGCTCTGCAAATTTTAGAAAACTATTTTAACTTACCAGTAACTCAATCTGATAGAAAATGGACTAATAATTGCAAGTTGATATACTGAACTCTACAGTTTGTTTATATCGTAGTTCCTTTCTTTCAATCTTTAAAAGATTACACAGTTTCAATTATGCACCATCAAATTAGAATGTCATAGAATCCTATTGCTTACCACAGGATAAGATTCTTGAATATTCGTTACAAATAACAGCATGGTAGTTTACCAAGAACATGTTACATGTCAGTTCAAACTTTTACAATCACTCACATACTTGATCACTTCACCGACAAAAAAAGAAATCTAAAAACCAGATGTTCGTAAGGAAGAAAATAAATATTTCTTTTTCGCTGCCTAAGAATGTGATTATAATTTTTTTCACTTGTTTAGGTATGTTTTGGCCCACTTCATTCAGTTTGGCCATGATTGATTTAATGGCATAATAATTACTTGTTTATCCTGAGCATTAAATAAAGTGGGATACCTAAATCCCTAGTGTTAAAGTTATCTTTCAATATGGCACAAGATTTACTATTAAAAAAAAAAACTGCAATTTTCAGTTCTTGTGGTATCCATTTTTTTCTTTTTTTTTAATTTCACTGCTAGCCCAAGGGAGAAGGAAAGATTGTTCTACCCTAAAAGCTGAAAAGAGGAGTGATATGGTATCCTTTTTAATGTGCCTGCCAATATTTTTATATTCCCTTGATAAATAATAGCTAATCTTAATATTAATTCTACCTGAGCAATTTGGTTATTGACCTTTTATACAGACAATCACACTAAAAAAACTTAGGGAGAAGGAAAATTAATGTTTTAAATACCGCTCCAAGCTAAGGAGGAAATACCCGAATCTTTGTAATAATACTAGTCCGATTTCTTATCTGATTTAGTAACCAAGTTCTTAGTCAAATTTTTAATTCATTGACCTGTTCAATGTCATGTTCTTGGTGGAAAACTGTTATAGTTTCCTGTTTATATAACCCATGTTAAGTTCCTGTTTTTATTCATAATATATACAGAGGATCACAATCATATGAACCATGCAAACAAATTTTGCCTCTCAGGTATAGTCCTCCTGTCTAAAATAGGATCATCTACAGTGTTTGCAAAGTAACTTTCCCCTGTACACTAATGCAAGTTCTCACACTTGTGCACTAGTTTTTATAAATTGTTGACAAATGCTATTCTGTTGGAGGGAAGCACCTAACCAATCCAGAGAAAGTAAAACAGTTTAATTAGCGAGTCTCAAGCACCCTTGGACAGGAGGGCAAAGTTAAAACCAACAAGAGTAGTTGCCCTTCTTCCACATACTGAGCTTCTTTAGAAATCAGATATAACTTATAGTAAATGTCCTACTTAAAATTGAAAAGAATACCACCATTTATTCAAAAGAATCTCATACGGACACATTCTATTGTGAAGCTCAAACTGAGGAGAACATGCAAAATTCATAATAGAATACCACTAGAAAAAAAGAACCAAATATACCACTAGCAAGTGAAGATAGTGGTAATGTTAAAGTTGCTAAGTAATATATGAAGGAGTTTTTATTTTCTTTAATCTTTAAATGACACTGTACTGTCCCATTTACAATGAGGAATGGTTAAATGAGGCAATAATTATAGAGGTGGCATCCATGTGTGGTCCATATTTCAAAACTTTTCCGTGGCTGAAAGGTGGCTCCCCAGAGTGCAGTATTTACAAATAACCCTCTCTACAGCACACAAGTTGATAAAGAAACCTATTTAATGCAAAAGTATGGCCTCTACAGACTTACCAGAAGGGGTAACAATGTAATAAGGCTTATGTTTTGCACATCACTTTCTTTTTGATCAATGTCGCTACCACGGAAAAATCATATCTAATGAGTGGCAGATCTATTCCAACTGTTTGCTTTAATATCTTTTTAATATTTGTACTCTTTTTTGGGTGTCATGTCTTAAATGTTTGCCACACTATGGAAATTAAAGTGTGAGATTTTGAAATGGAAAAACGTCATGATCATTTGGGTTTGGCCAATATTTCCTTCTTTGCCATTTTTCAACATATATTTGATTACATCTGACAAATTTTATCACTCCCAATCATTATCCAATGAAATGCCAATATTGGCAGATGTTATGGTGAAATGTTCACCTAAATTGGTATACTTTTCTTGCTTTAGTATTCTGGATTCTGCTAACAACTCAATCGATTTAAAACTCAGACACTTTTTATATAAATAAGACCAAACCTAAACTTAACAAACAATTACAGCATTATAACACTTTTCTAGCGTTTTAGTTCACACCTTTGACGTTTGGTGTCAAGTTGTAATTAGTACCCGCTTTTGTATTACATCACGCTGTAAATATTTTATTCATCGACTTGTATGCTACATAATTACTCGCGTTCAGTTACTCATTGATTGAAGATGGCATAAGCATGCCGAAACATGTCTCTCGAAAAAGTTGTCTATTTCTTACAATATCTATCATACTTGCTACCACCATGACCTTATGGAAATTCCAATAATCTTCCATTATTGGTATGTATGTTGCTAGAACTCCCAATCATTATCCAATGAAATGCCAATATTGGCAGATGTTATAGTGAAATGTTCACCTAAATTGGTATACCACTGGTATCTTATTGGTGAATATGTTCGGGAATTCCAATGATCTTCCATTATTGGTATGTATCTTGCTAGAACTACCAATCATGTATCCAATGAAATACCAATATTGGCAGATGTTAGAGTTAAATGTTGATCGAAATTGGTATACCATTGGTATTTTATTGGTAAAGGTGTTCAGGAATTCCAATAATCTTCCATTATTGGTATGGGTGTTGTTAGGTTTACCAATAATAATTTATTATTATCCAGTAAAGTACCTATGTTGGCATATCTAAATTTACATTTTTCGATATATCATTGGTATAATAGCGGTAGCCTTAAAAATAACCAATATTAGTATATGCTAAAACAGTGGATAGCGTTGAAGGCGCGCTCTGATTGGCTAGTCAAACTCCGAATATCCTTTGCTATTTACCTCCGAGCAACTTGGGAAAAACTGGCGGGCCGGTTTGCATCCGTGACAAGCAAAGAAATCACTCAAATAACGACGAAGCAGTCCCTGAAAACACAGAAAGCAACTAAATTTGGTTTGGCCGTGTTTAAAGGTAATGGTAACCGGGAGTTTATCAATAAAAACCAATGAAAAAGGTTTTGTTTACAAATGCAAATTAATCTTGCATAACCTCACTTGTTCACTTGAAAATCAAAGTTAAATGGTATTTTTTACAGAATGGTTTCAAATACAGAAAGAGTTTGTATCACCATTGGAAGAAATGTCGCCACCAGAGCTAAACAAATGTCATCAGAAATTTTATCTGTCAGCGAAAAAACGAGACGGCAGGTTCTACAACAAAAACAAAAAATCACTTACCGCGATCCGAGCCGCGTTGGATCATTACGCGCGGGAAAATGTTGGAATCATTGCTGGAATGTATGAATTAAAATCAATTTTTGGTGGTGTACATTATCTCACTGTTTTAGTATATACTAAAACAACTATTCACCTCAGTGTCGGTGGTTAGCGGTGAATATTTACCTTGCCGCTTCGCGGCTCGGTAAATATCCACCACTAACCACTTCTGTGAATAGTTGTTAAATATGCCAACGTTGGATTATCATTCCACATATATACCAATGTTATTCCAACTTGGAATCTTAAATTTTTTCCTGTGATATGGGTTCAGGCTTTACACTGAAGTCCTCTCACAAACATAAACACAGCAGCTAAAACATTTGTTCCTTTATTTCCACCCCCACGTTTGTACAAAAATCATTTTGAATCATCAGGGGCTGCTAGCCTGAAAACTCTTGGGAACCTCCTAAGTTACATTCTTTGTTTTCAGCTACTTGTGCTCATTGCCACTAGCACATAAAAATCTGATTAACACAAATGTAAAACATAGTAGTTTACCTTACATGAAACGTAAAAAATCATTCCTTTTATTTCAAGCATGACTACTAAAATATTTCCCCACAGTGGCAGATGCAAACCACTCTAACTTAAGATACACCAAAAATTGACATACTCCAATATTATTGATAAAATAAACACAAATGTGAATCATTTTACATTCAAAGTATTTGGTACAGAAAATAGACTCTCGTAATAAACTTGTTCTCAACATGAAGATGACGGAATTTATGACGTTCGGCACCCACCAAAGGCTCGCGAGACTAAAGTGTGATGAAACTGATATAAGCCTCAATAGACAGTCAATTAAGCATACGGACACTTAAGTACTTGGGTGTCGTTCTTGATGGCACCCTTTCCTTTAATGACCACGTGGATTATGTGAGGATCAAGGTATCTAAGATACTCGGTATGTTGTCTCGAATAAGACCTTCACTAACACTAGAAGCTGCAAATAGACTTTATAAAGCCATGGTCCTCTCGGTTCTAGATTATTGTGATACTGTGTGGCATGAATGTGGGCAAGGAAACAGTGACAAGATTGAATGACTACAGCGTAGAGCAGCGAGGATCGTCTACTCCAAAGATGCCTCAAAACTAACAACTGATCCAGCTATGACTTAACTGGGCTGGAAACCCCTCTATTATAGAAGACGAACACATATTTCTAGATTTGTTAATGAGTGCATTGCAAATAGAGTTCCCAGATATCTTTTTAATTATTTTAATGTAAGAATTCGCAACATTCACCGCTACAATACTAGAAATAATGATGGTCTTATTTTAGAAAAAGTTAAATTAGAATGCACCAAGCACGCTTTTTTGTAGAAAGGTGCAAAAATCTTTAATGATTTTAAAGAATTTTTAATAATTCGTAGAATTTATTATTGTCCGAATTTACTTTCATTTATTGTAACTATTTTATAATTTACTCTAAATTGATTTCTATTTTTTTTTTTTTAAACAGGACCTGCATTGATAGCAGTTTTCTTTCCTAAACTGAAGCAGCAATCCTGTATAAATATGTTTAAATTATTATTATTATTAATTTAAATTTACTGAACATAAAACATGTTTATTATAATTCAAATAGACGGAGAAATATAAGTGATTTCCAATTTGCATTCTACAACAACCTCTTTAAACCCCTACCTTAAATTCAGTTACATGTACCTTAAAAAGGGAATTGCAAGAGTTTTTCATTTAGGGTTTGTTCAGGGGAGGATAAACATGAATTGAAACAAGCCAATAAAACATAGTTGATAGAAAAACTGGGTGCAGTTTAGCCAAAAAATTAAAGCAAAGTCTACAGAGTGTGGAAAACTACAAAACTGCTCTTACCCCACCACGGAAAAACTGATGAGGAGAATATAGGCGATGACGAAGGTATTGATGACCTATCTTAAAGGACATAAGTAGCAAAATTCCATAAAAAAAGCCTTTTGAGACCTATCAACAAATCACAAGTGTTTAGCATCAAGGTTTACTACTGTCAAAAGTACGAAGGTAGGCTGCGTTTCATTGCATCTATCTATTATAATTAACTATTAAAGAGATTAACCTTTGGTATCTTACTAGAACACTAATTTTATAATTGCCTATTCTTTAATCTTAACCTTTTTCTGCCAGAAGTGTCGATGAAAAAAATGCAAATGTAAACAAGATGCCGTTGTAAATCTTGTTTTCTTTAAATTGTGTTGCAGGACAAGGAGGAGAAAGAGTGGGCCCCTGAGGAGGTTGAGAAATTAATAGATTATTATAGGGGCAAAGAGGATCTGTGGAACCACAACTTAGCAGAATACAGGGACAAGCAGTTGAAGGAGTTAAACCTGAAGTCTTTAAGTGCACGAAATCAAGAAAGAGTGGACAACTCTGAAAACCATTTTCTCGAGGGAAGTCAAGAGGGAGGAGGGAAGCAAAGTGAGTGGAACAGGGACTGACGCTGCGTATTAATCCCCCTGGCGGTACTTCAAGAGTATGTTGTTTATCAAGGGGAGTGACAATATTGACCCCCAGACAAGCACTCTGAAAGTAGATGTGGAAAATGTTGAGCCACACCCCCCAAAAAAACCAAGATCAAACGAAGCCACACTTGCTAAGGAAATGGAGGAAGCCAAGCTTGAGTTATATAAGGAGGCAGTCAAGTGCTTACAGATGTCTGTTACTCAACTGCCCATTAACCCTACTTAGGCCTCAAATGATGATGAGTTAACCTTCATCTTAAAGAGTGTCGAGATTACTTTGCAACAGTTCTAATGTAGAGATCTTTCAAGAGCAAAAAAGAAAATCAATGATGTCATTTTTGACCTGGAGATGGAAATTTTACATGGAGAGTGCATAATCTCAAGCCCCTAAATGCCCGATGCCATTCAGTGACATCATGAATTACAACTGGCCTTATGCTCAGAAAGACTGCCAAGGCACCTCATCATAGACCACTTCTTACACTATTTCACATGGTTATGTTACACTGTGCAATAAGTTTTGTTTTATAATTACTTCATTTATTTATTTACTTATTATTTGGTTATTTGCTATTTTATCAACAGTGATACAGATAAACATATTTGGTTATTATTCACAAAACATACTGTTTTCTTTCAGTTCCAGTCCATAATAAGTGTTACCAGTAAGTGTACTTCTCAAAATATGTGTATGTTCCACTCAAATCAGGAAATTGTAAGCACTGACTGTAATGTAGCCACACGCCCTTGAACTTGAGAATTTAGATATTTGGTCGCAGCAAACGCTACAGTAGTGTAAAAGCCTGGAAAGGTTTCTAAGGTCTCCCACCCAATGATTTTAATTATTAATAACAAAAACTGTAATTCTTGTTTTTCAATTGTGGGAAATAAAACAATACAAAACACAATGCAATACCTTTGTAGTTATAAAAATGAGAGCCGGAGTTTGCTGGCTGTTGGATGAGGATTCTTTTCCCATCCACGGCAGCTATGCCATTAGGAAAATTCCAACTTTCTTCAAATCGAAATGCAATTCTCTCCCATTCAGCTTCTGTTTTAGGGGTTGTTAAGTACTCCTGGCCTAGCGTTGAGTAAATTGCCTCACATGTTTCCCTCACTATTGTCGATATCTGCTGGCATGTTATGCGAAGCAAGTACTCCAAAGCTTTGGAATTTATCGCCAGTTGCCAGGAATCAGAGTGTAACTGCGAAGCGTTCCTCGACTGATATATTGTTGTTGAGGAGATTCAGCGGATAAGGCTGTGGTTTTCGCTGTCTCACTGGTCTGATCTTGTAGGCAACAAACTGAAACTGATCTCTTGTGAGAGGCAAAAAAAATTTCGGTAGCCCTTCTCGTCTTCAAGCGTTATCTCCTTTACGAGCTGGTGGAAAGCCCCTCTCTCTTTTCTCCTAAGGATCCACTGCCTTGTTGGTCCCCTCTTTTTGCGCTTTTGTTTATTTTCTGGTTCTTCGTCGTGTAAACCTAGCAAAATAATAACCGCAGCAGCGCGCTTTTGTTGTTCTGATGCCGCCATCTTAGATCCACACCAAGCAAATCAACCAATCAGCGCGCTACATTTCTTCAACTCGCAACACGTTTTTGTTGCGCGACAAGTTGATCAAGAAAGGTGAAAAACGAGACACACCGACCAAAACTTGCAGCGAAACAACGTTGCGCACCAAGTTAATTAAGGGTTTTTGTATCTCGTATTTCGCCGCCTTAACGGCGAGCAGAATAGACCAGATCAAGTACAAACACCCTGTATATGTGTCCCTTTCCTAAACGTTTTCATAACCAAGATGCAACTGAATCCCACCAAACGAAGATATTTCACCAATCTCCCCCACTAAATAATTTGTCACACTCAATTAAAGTAGGTTCTCGTCTAACTCAATGAGCACGGAAGGTTCCGAAATAATCTGGAACAACCGAAAGTGCGACAGATTTTACGATTCTCGTCGCGCGTGGATAGATAATCCTCCAGGCGTCTCACAACACGCATGACGTCATTTTATTTTTCTCAATCAGCGCAGTGTCTTTCACTACCCAGCATTCCGCCGAGGTAAACAAACATGGCGGCCCCAAAATAGACCAGATAATATATCGAGAAAAAAGCTGATTGTAGTCCTGTATTACTAAATTATTGTTCGACTACCAGCGTCTTAATTAAGTTCACAATAGTTGCTTGAGACCCTCCTCTTTGGGCAGTTGCGCCAAGGGAGAGATTCTTAAAATAATGACATCCTTTCATAAACGAGCAGTTTGTTTTCCTCGAGCGCGTCTTACCCATGTACAAATTATTCAAGTTAGAGCCTAAAAAAGGTTTAGTCCTGATCACATCTTAAGTGGTTAAAGTTTGAAGGAAATCGCGGGGCCCCCATCATTTTCTTTTCTATACTTTTCTTGGGCGGCGATTCTCAAATTGCAGTAGCAGCTTTCGGCCGTCTATCGACATAATTTTTGGTCACTTCGAGTCATTTATTACCCTGATTTTACAATGGATAATAATGATTAAGTTTGACAAGACCTAAAAGCAATTTTAACTGAGAAAGAAATCCCTCAAGCTCGGGAGCTAAAAAATTCCAAGTGAAGACAAGATTCTTTTAATTTCTGGCAATGACATGCAGCAACGTCGCTACTGAGTAAATCATTCGAAGGCAGCATAATATCAATAATAGTGCCCAAAGCACATCTTCCATTCCTGGACAAATAGAGCGCAGCTGAACGAAACTTAATCAAAGCAAGTCAAACAAATATTCAGCTGGAAGCTTACCTGACCATCATTGGACTCCGCGTAACCGTTTAACCAACTTTCACGACTAGATGGATTTCCTATCAAAAATCGCGCAAAATTATGATCATCTACATACAAGTTCGCTGTCAACTTCCAAAATTGAAATAAAAAGACATTGATCTTTACCTTGCTCTCCTAAGGTTGGAGACTGTGAGAGCTGGTGCTCGGGATCTTTGGATCTATCATCGCAAACACATGAGCGATCCGCCATATTTGACAGCACACCACAGATCACCCAAGCTCGCTAAAAACAGTGCATTAGGCAAAAATAAAAATGTGTTGGGAGAAACGGTCGCCCTCTCAATCGAGAAATCGTGAATTATACTAACAAAGCGAACATTCACCTCGCTTAAGTGATTGTTTCTTTGACTGAATATTCTGCGCCGATTTGGGGTTGTCCAGTTTCATTGATTAATAAGAAACTGCGAAATAGAACCTATATAGGCAGAACTAACTCCACCGTGAGGCACAAGGAGACAACTGCTGCGTCGAGGAAATTATTCTTCAACAGAAAGAACCATTCATTGCCGAGAAACTCCTAGCCCCATTTCATTCACAATATACTTATATATCCTAAATTCAGGGTTCTACAATACAAGCTTGGGATACCTGTGGTTCCTGAGGATAATGAAATCTTTCAGAACTTATCTAATAAAGCTCGAAAAGCTTCACTGAAAGGAAACATTCCTATTCTTAAGTGAAATTAGTTTAGTTCATGAGAATTTGTTTCCTAGAAATCAACACTGACAGATAAGTCTTGAGGAGACTCAGGACTGTGTGGAGGGAGGAGGGGGCAGCACAGGGGTGTGTTTTAAAATGTAATCAACTGTAGCCACGAAGCTAAGTCAGTGATTAAGTTAACTCCACACAAGACAATTCCCCATCTATCATAAATTCCCAAAGGTCATTCAACCCAGGAGAGAATACTTCTTACCAAATAAATGTAATACATTTTCAGCCAAAAATATGAAAAAACTTAGCACAACTAGATTTTGGTCATCTCAACATTCTGTTTAATGACAACAGTGAAGAACTATTAACACATAGAAAAATTTTAGACAAAATCATTAAGGAGTTTATTCATAAAAGTATATTAATCTAATTCCATAATATATTAATAAAAAATAACTTTTTATATTTAATTTTTATTTTTGGTTTTGCACCTTTTTCAAAATTGTGAAAAGGAGACAATTTTCCTTCAATACAATAGTTAAGAGTTAAATCAGTGACTAAAGGCATTTTGGTTCAACTGATAATCAAGCTTAACATTTAAAAACAAAAAAAAAGAAATATGAATGCCTAAATGCTGTCTGTCCCTTCAGACACCTGATAAATTTATGGCCTTAAAAGAGGTACAAGAAAGGATTATTAGAAAAACATGATGGAAACTCAAATGCATCCAAAACCACAAATAATTATGTGGAGATTGTTGCCTTAATATTAAACACAATCTGCAGTAACAATAACATTCACTGCCTTTCTTTAGAATAGCCTGGCAAGTGCAAGAGATTGTTGTAAATCTCAACAAATGCATCAGTCAGTTGAGCGGTTAGCACATGATCGCACACTACAAAGAATTTGTATTCAAATAGCGAAGTCTTATCATGAACAAACTAATCAGGAAAAAAAGCAATTTTTGGCACATAAGGCCCATTAACACTATCATTGGTTTTGATAAATTGATAGCTGATCGATAGATACAAATCCTGTTAGAAGCCACAAAATATTTTTTAAACTGCATAATATAATGCCCAGTTATAATGGTATGGCATATTTACCAATGCACATACAAAAATAAGTCTTAAGACCAAGAAAAGCTTACTTGGCTTCTTCAAGGGACAGGCTTCACTGGGCTGTGATTTCCTTAATCCTTCCAAAGAAATTTGGAAAATTCTGTCCCTTTGCATTTCATTTGCTGTAAGGTGCACTTGTCTTTCAAATCTGTGGTCAGTGTAGAATTTGAAACATACAGTAGTTCCCTTCTGTCTTAAAACCAATGTTGGAGAATGCCTAAATGTAAATTTTCACTGCACAGACTATGAGCATTCCCTCCTTTTCAGCAGGGTCTGTTGTTTGACTCACACCACAAACTTCCACAAAAAGGAGGAATCAATCAGGAGCTGGGCTGTATAGGGGATGTCGGCAAACTGGACAGGTTCGACTTAAACAAAGAAACAGGAAACAAACATGATCTTAATAATCATCCAACCAGAGAGAAATTTAATAATCAGATCACCAAAACCTCAATCTTTCATGGAAAAGAAAGACTACCAGTAACACACCTATATGCATGTACACTCGTATGCACACCTCTTATGCATGTTTGTAAAGTATATAAATGATGGTAAGAAATATTCTCGTCAGTAAAATCCCCTTATAAGTGGGCAGTCATGAAACAGGCTTTTAGGCATAAAAACGTCTTATTTTTCTACTCAATTAACACATATGCACTATACTTTTACATAATTTATCGAGCACCGTTACACAGAAAAATTGAAACGCAGACTTCCTATGTACTCACCTTAAACCCTTTCAATCCTTAGATTTCAAAAATCAATTCTCTTTACAGTCTACATGCATTTCTTAAAATGTAAAATTATATATATAATTTATTTAACACCAATATTTTAATGAAAAATATCAGACACACTTACATTCCGTTTTGTATCATAGCTATTGCGCATTCCCGATGGACTTTGTGGGAACAAGGTAAAATTTGACATCCACTAAATGCATCCTACACAAACAAGAATATGAGAACAAACATTCCAACTTCAATAACAAAGTGTCCAAGATAACTGCAAGATGTGACAGGGTTCCTACGTACCCTTCTTCCAGGAACAAATTTCAAGGACAAATTTCAACGACTTTTCCAAGACTCAGGACTCCAAATTTCACCTTAAACCCTTTCATTCCTTAGATTTCAAAAATCAATTCTCTTTACAGTCTACATGCATTTCTTAAAATGTAAAATTCTGAAACTTTATAGCTTTCAGAGTATAGCAGATTTCCAGGACTTTCCAGTCCTGGAAAATGTCAAAATAAATTTACAGGACTTTCCAGATTTTCCAAGACCTGTACATGCAAACCCTGATGTGAGCATGCTGTGTATTGTGGTGAAAAAAGTTGATCACTCTGTAAAAAGTATGACAGATAGGCTCACTAGATAGAAATGTGCATGATAACTGACAGGATACTTCAAAATGACACCTAGACGGTAAGTATAAAACCTAAAGTTACGTATTTTCTTTAATTGATTAGCTCACCTCAAGACAAATACAACATTCATCATGGCCAGAATCTGGTCTACACTTGTGTTTTCCTTGCAGACGTTTATCAAGACACACATTACACACATCACAATGAAAAGACTTATCTTTGTGTATCCTATGAGAGAGAAAACAAAACAACTCTCCATTAAAGTCATGTACACACACTGATATCCAAAATTCTACAATGCTTTACCCTGACACTATAACATTCATATGCAAGTTCTTTAAAATGATCTCTTTAAATTTCCTATGATACAAGAATATTTTTTCTGAAATGGGGAGCTTCTTTAAGTTCACAATCATTTTGTTTATTAGCATAACCTTTCAGTTGGATTTAAGGGGAGAATTAGATGTTTATCATTCTGAGGGTAGCAGGGATTTGTCAGCAAAAGGAGCAATACTTCATCCGAGGGATGGCTGTACACAGTGGATGCCCTTGGATAACAGAAGAAACCACCTTTCCATTGGACCATGCATACAAATTAACCATTTTACAACACTCCTCAGTGATACAGGTAGAGGGTAAATAAAGCTGTAGCCAACATAATTATGGGAGAGTGTTTCTTCTAGATATTGTTTAAAAAGCAACTTACCTACATATCCCGCATTTATCACAGTGATAAGGGTTTTTGTCTATACTTGTGAAATGCTTGCAGATTCCACAGAAATACGCCGACATCTTTGCTCCACAGCTACGGCACTTGGCACTGTCTTCACCAATCTGAAAGAGGGATACAACATATTTGGGTGAGTGGGGGAAATCTTTTAGTTTTGCATGGTAAATTACAGTATCACAAATAAGATCAGTTGGAATGATCAGAGAGTATGTAACACAAATTATCTCATTACTAATTTTATAGGGAGCACAGCTCCAAGTTCATCCATTTTTAAAGCCAGTTCTGTAGCAAGCTGTGATGTTTTTACCACCAAACATACACAGTGAAGCTTGAAAAAAATCAAAACATATACCAATAATAGTTATGACTGACAATGCAAAAAAAATACCTTCATTTACCTCTTGTTCATGATGACAATAGCTGCATTTAAGGTGAGTTGCATGACTTGCTTTAGCTTCCTCATTGTCACATTCTTTGGAGTTGTTATGGCAACGGTGACATGAATAGAAGTTGGTACAGCAAGGAAAACGAACTCTACAATGACGTTGGTAATGTTCACAAAGCCACAAAGACTGTCCAGTCACTGGTTCCTGCTGTTGAGGCCATCCTCTGGCTTCCTCGAGCTCCCTTGCCTCTCTTTCTCTCTTCTTTCGTGCTCTTTCTGCTCGTATTTCATACTCTTTTCTTTCAATTTCTCGGCCAAACTCTTCTCTTTCTCGTAGCACTCTTTCAACCATAGTGCATGTTTCTTTCACACGTTGTTCCAATTCGAGCAAGGAGTTGTCAGTGGACTCCATTGACTCGGTGCCATAGTTCCTGTTGGGTGCTGAACCCTCAGACAAATCAGAGTGTTGATCATGATTTCCTCCTGTGTTAGCACCAGATGTTAAGAAAGAGCCCGAAGAGGCAACATTACCATTTCCTTCTCTATGGGTTCCAGAGGCTAAATGATTGCCAGTTGTGTTCAATGCATTGTTTGAGCTCCTATGTCCATGTGTATTCACACTATCCCTACTTGATGAGACTAGTGGCAAACAAGTATTTCTACCATCTTCTAACTCAGATAAAAGTCTACTGTCTGATCCATTAGCCCTTGCCCCTAAAGATGAAGTTGGGAAATCTGTTGAAGCACTAGGCTGGTTATCATTAATTTGAGCATTAACTGATGAACTTGCCAATAATCCTAAATTAAATGAGTTAAAGTTACTGTTTGTACTTATATTAGCTCCAATATAACTATAGGAGGGTCCTGGTAGAAGTACTGAATTACCATTAAGTGTATTATTAAATGGGTTTCCATCTTCACCATTCCCTCTGATAGATGCTCCTGAGGAATATGATGGGCAATATGTTGGGTCTGGCCTTAGAGCAACTTGATAGTCACCGGGGTACAGTTTTGCTCTGTTAAAGTTGGCCAAGTTTGTCATGCCCTCTATATGAGAATAAGCTCCTTGTAATGAAACATCTTCCACCAACATCTTCTCTGCATGATTGTAATACACACTTTCATGAAGATGTTTGTCTTCAGAATGTCTTGCTAAGAATGTATTGGCCACTCCTGCAACTTGGTGAGGAACCAGGTCAACCAGTAAGGAGTAGGACAAAGTTGGTTCTAATGATCTGCTTCCTTTAGGGGGTCTGTCTCTTGGTCTGGCCCCAGAATGTTCCCATTCATTGGACTGATTGCTTGTGTAACAATCAGACTCATCTATCACTGTGTCTATTTGGTCAGCAAACCTTGCAGCTGAGAGATTTTGCTTCTGAGTTGTATCTCTATATGGGATAGGACTTTGATTTTCACAAGGAACCTCTTCCAGATTAAAACTACCTTGAATTCTATTGGGAATACTGACAGCACCATCTACAAGATCACCATTCCAAAAATCATTGAAGCTATCAAGGTCTTCTGTTTCTCTTTCACCATTTGCAGGACACTGTTTCTTCAGCTCTTTCCTTTCAAAATGTTCATATGCCATGGATGATGACAGAGACCTTTCTTGGTTCTCCTTTCCACTACCTGAGACATCACCTGAGCTCTCCCAAGCCTTTGCAGTTTGATTAAAATTTAGTGGCGTAGTAATTGAGCACGAGTATAAATCTCCAGTTGATGGCAGCACATCATTAACAGAATTAGTTGATGACTGTGACAAGCAAGAAACTGAACCACAACTTGATAACCTTGAATTACTAATGCCTGTCATAGAACTTGAGTCAGGTAAATCATCTGCATTTAAATTAAAGGAAGTCAAACCACCATCATCACTGTTAAATGCTTTTCCACTGGAATAGTTACAAACAGTACTTTCATTGCTTTCTCTGTATTCTTTCGATTCATCAGAGGTTTCATCAGCTACATTATCTGACCTTTGAGGCCCTTCACGCATCTGATTTCCTTCTGCACAAGAGAAAGTAACTCTCTCTGATAATTCACCATTTCCATGGCACAAAGTTTTGAGTTGTTCTGCAAGATCAAAAGAATCCATTGTTACTGAAACATCTAATACCTCCCAACAAAACCAATTATTTCCAAATTTCATGCCTAAAACAAAGAAAAATCTTTCCTCATCCTGGCAAGGCTACAGTTACTAACTTAGAGTATCATCTTAAAAGGTTGTGTTACTCATGACTAATTTTACCCAAAATAAGGTCAAATCATGTACCAATTCAGAAGCCTTTCTCCAGTTACAATAGTACCAAAGGTTGATAGAAAGAACGTTTAACATGTCACATACCACATTAATTTCAAGGTTTCCCTCCAAAGAAGCACACATTTGATACAAATACATTACAGTGTTTTTCACTTAAGCAAAGCACAAGAAAAATTGGCCCCATGTTTCAACAATAACATGGTCTTCTTGTCAGCGGAAACTGGCTCTTAAGCCCTTTAAGCAGGCTTTAATGCAACTATTGGTGATGCACTGTTCTTGATATTTGGTTATACCTTCAGAAACCAGGAGGATTGGCCATGTTAACAAAGTTATTTAAGGATCAAATCTGTCACCAAACTTTTTGGCATCTCACTCAAATAATAATGTGACTGGTTCCAGAAAATATCCATACCCCCCATGGAAGGGATTGGATTTTCCAGGGGGGGAGGGGAGTGACCATAGGGAAATAATTATTTCCAGAGGGTTCTTCTGGTGCATAAGAGAGTAACAAAGAAAAAACACAAATATTTACCATGACAATTTATTTGCAAAGATATAAAATACAAGCAATTAATGACCTGCTTGAAACTTATATAAAAACATCAATTTTATGTTCAGTCAACTTCTTTTATCCTTCAAAGCACGTGATTTATGACAATATATGGAAGAGAACCTCCAGATATAACGAAACCCCGTTTTAGCAAACATAGTTTGCCAGTCCCTTGGCCCTTCGTTACATTAAGGTTCAACTAGATTCATCTACAAAATAAAACGTTTCACGCGATCGGAATAGTAGTGATTACAAAGGTGTTTGTCCGGTGTTTTTTGCAAATCTTTTATCTTTCAGTTTTCAGTCATACTAGTTCTTATTTGTAAAGGATATTCACTTTTACCGCAGGTTCACATTCATGCATTTCAGCAATGGCGTTTATCTTGGTGATGGTAGAGCAGCAAAAGAACACTTTCCGAATAATCTCCATTTAAGGCTAAATAAACATACTTGCCCTATGGTTCATGAACACCTTTGTGATCAGTTCACAAAGGCACGAACGATAATCCATTTAACGTGAAAAAGAACGGACTGATACCTCCCGCAATGCATTTTTAAGTCTTTAGGCCAAGCTTCAAGAAAACAGTTCACAAAACAGTTCTAAAGTTTGGGTAGTGCCAGATTTTAAACAGTTGTTCAAATTGTAGCAAATGGATACCTTTAGGGTGAGGAATAAATAGTAATTCTTTTATCTTGCACGCTTTGGTAGTTTATTTTTTAGCCAGCCAAATGAAAACTTTAGAGAACACAAAACATGGGAAAAAAAAACTTTTAATTGGTTACATTCTTCTGCACTTGACTGTTTCTCTATCACAAGGAAGTTACAGGAGTCTTTTCCAGAACCTCAAACTTTGCGTGACAATTTTGTTATCAACTGAATCAGCGACGGGCAATTTTAGCACTATAACTCAAATATGCAAATTTGGTAGAATTAAATTTGATACTCGCACTGTCTGATCGCTCGACAAGGTCCTGATCTCTTTGCTTTCTTCTTGACGCAGTGAGAGAAAGTACATTTATATTTCCCACCCAATCTTGCATTTCATTTGCCTGTGGCCAAGAACTTTTTCAACAATTTCTTCATCACTAAAGTGCATAAGGAATTTGCTCATCTGTTGTAGAATTCAACAGAAAGCTGAAAATACATAAAACTCCAAATTTGTTCGTGACTCGAGCGCGTAAAGAATTCGCATAGGGAATTTGCTTTACCTGTTAAAGAATTCTACAAAAAATACACAAAACTCGCAAAATTTGGCATCCTAGTGAAAAAAATACTTATCTGTTCCTTTCAATAAGAGATAGCAATATTTCCAGTAACAACTTATCTGTTTCTTTCAATAAGAGATAGCAATATTTTTTTGGAAATTCAGGAGGGGGGGTTAATTTTGGGGCCAATTTCAGAAAATCCAGAGGGGAGGGGGGGTCTTACGGCAAATCCCTTCCATGGGGGGTATGGATTTTTCTGGAACCACACAATCCCAGTAATATACGCCTACCCTGAATATGCAGCACCACCACAAATTCCTTCACAAGCTTCAATACTACAATATTGCAATATCTTGAGGGACTAGATGCAAATTCTTTAAATGCATGTATAGATTCAGACTTAGAAGAAGCATACTCCACATTTAGTGACCATCAAAAATTTTTCAGATGTCATTATTCAAGCAATAAAGAAAATTTTTATTGTATTGATGGCAGATCTGTCAGACAACTGTGGTGAAAACATAATAAAATTGTTTAGAGGACACTTCAAGTTTTAAACTTGTATGCATTTTTTTTACCTGATCTGTCCATATAACCTGCACCATGAGGTAGTTCCCCTTCATAAGATGTCCCTCTGGTTGCATCAAGTGTACTCTGCTCTTGTGCACGTTCATTTAGCAACTTGCGACGCTTTTCTTTACTTTCAAGGAACAACTGTCTTCCCACCTCAGCTTCAAGTCCTTGTTTCTCTTCCTCCATTCGAGTCAATTTCTCTTTCAGTTGATTTATTTCATCCTCTTGTTTGTGACAACGATCCTGATAGACAGCAACTTCATCTTGTAACTGGCTGACAAGGCTGTTAGTAGCATTGATAATATCATTGGATCTCTGCAACTGGCTGACAACAATGCTGTTTTTTAGACAACAAGGGCATGTACAATTCAGCTGTTCACTCCGTTTCAACTCTTGGTAGCTCTGTTCCACACCATCATGTACAACCACAATTTTTTCTTCCCGTGACAGTAAACCTTCTTTACTTGAAATCCCATTAAACTCAGCCTGTAACTTTGCTGAACTCTCAAACAAAGGCCTGACATTAGCATATCCCTCTTGAAAAGTGTTCTCTGTCAATTCAACAGATTTTTCTCCAAATACAGATGGTGACCTCCATAAAGGGTAATCTGGTATTGTGTTTGCATCACAACATGTAGGACTTGATGAAATCAAGTTCAGAGATGATGCTGAGCCAACTGATAAAAGAGATTTACTAACCTGCCCATCACTAATGCACTGAAGGTTGGGTGTGCAAGTTTCATTTTCATTTTCAGATTTAACCGTAATTAAGCTACCATTGACCTTGTTGGACTGTTCTGCAAAACAGCTTTCTGCCTGCAATCTACATCGCAATTGTGTAAAGTTTTCTTTACTCAACTTTACCAAAGCATCAACTGGGGAAACTTTGAAGGCAACTTGCAATTGTCCCAATGTTGTGAAGTAATCAAATTTTCTACACATTCTATTCTGAAGCAAATAAAGCTGATCCATTGCTAAAGCTATGGTCACTGCTTTGTTTCGTATGGGGCCTTGAAGACTGTGATGAAATTTTCGACTGGGAAGTTGGACATATAATTTACAAAATAAACGAACCTCTCCTGACTTACTAGGCTGAGCATGAACTTTAGTTTTGAGGAGGACTTTCAACAGAGTTGTGCAATCTCTTACATGGTGGTACATACCATTACGAAATTCTTTCTTGATACAATTTTTCACAAGGCCAACATCTCTCACAGCTCCAACACCATCAAAACAAACGAAGGTGAAGGGTCCCTCAGCTTCTTCTTCAGTTTGTTTTAGGTGCCTTTCATTACTTGTAGTGAAATATGAACCAGGTGATGGATGCTTCAGCTTCTTGCTCACTTTCTTTGCCCCTTGCAAATATTTTTCAGCCACAGAATAATAGTTGCTTTTGTCAAGTTCCTCAGGAGGAAATGCCTCTGCTCCAGGGGTATTCCTATTCATGACTGGTTCAGGATTCATCAGCTGTACCAAATTCAAATTGCTCTGCCAGGTAAGATTGGTCAATGTTCTTTTACTGCCTAAATCAAACAAGAAAAAACATGCTCACAACAAAATTGCCTAAATACAAAACTGTTACAAATGGCCACAGCAAATTTGCCATCCTTTCAGTAAATAAACATGCACAACCCCTAAAAATAATACAGAGAAAGTAAAATGACACAAGGAACAGGAGGTAAGATAAATATCCCTATCCATGAATGAAAACAGAGGCCTGTTTTTTTTTTCTCATTATATTTTAAGTATTTTTAATTATTTTTACATTTCCAAACACATCTTTCAAATATATTTAAAGATAAATTGACTTCAAACTACAACATAATGATGACTAAAGTTTTTATTTATACTGTTCTCATCCATTTACTTTGTTCTCAAAGGCCTAGCCCACCCAAGTGTACAAAATTACCAGTCAATGTTGGGACAGGAATGTTTTGCAGTCCTTGTGTTTACCTTGTTTGACATATCATGCCAAAGTCTCTGATAATCACCTCATAGTACAGAGGAAATTCACTGATTATTTGCAATGAGAATCAAGAGTGAAAGGATAAGCTGCATAAGCAAGACACAAGAAAAATCACAATCAAATTTGGGTATTGGCATAATCTCATTATGGCTTAATTTTATAAAACGAAAACAATTGCTGCATTTATAGTCCTAGATTGAAGGTTTTCTCCTCTTCAAATATCCTGTTATAATATATATCCTCATCTCTACAAATTCACATATGTACTACTTCAAGGCACTAATAAGAAGAGCTGAGGGATCACTATTTTATATATAAAACACAAAAATATTACAGAGGTCTGTTGGGTGACAAAGGTTGAGCAACAATTCATTGTTGAACCGTCCCTTACATTTATCTGAAAAGTGTTTTCATTTCTATTGACACCCATTTTTTATGGGAACTATTCTGTTACTGTTTGATGACTAAAAAATTTAGGTGCCATTAAAATGTGTTGAACTATTTTGGAGGCATGAACAGATTATAGAGCATAGATATTCAAATTCAAGCTTTGATCATGCATGAATGCATGAAAGGTTCTTGATATCAACTGAATTCTTTGATTCGAAACAAATGTTGCCATAAAGATCCTTTTGTAAGTGGAATGATAAGTGTGGGGTCAACTCTAGTATGATCTTAATATAGATCTATGTTTTAGTGTCCATCTATGTTTTGGCCTGAACACAAGTAAAAACAAAAGCACAAGCACAACAAGGATCTTTTCCATTTGGCATATAAACTTTATGCTTGCCATTGTGCTTGCCATTGTGCTTGCACTTGTACTTGCATCACTCGCAAATACCAAGCATAAAAGGTGAACTGGCACCCCGCCATCAGTCATGGAGACTTTGAGGCACTGTTGAAATTAATGAATTCCCAAGGAACAAGCGGTGGTTTCATGCCCAGTCAAGCAAGTATGCAGTAGGGATATATCCCATCTAATCACATCACATTTAGATAAGAATATTATCTCCCAAGAGTATGTCTTTTATACAGTCATCACAATTAATGTGGAAGCGAAATAAGAAGGATATTAAAAAAGCAAAACTAAGAGAAACCTCATTCACTCTGCCTGCATGGTGCATGGAAAAGTCAGTAACAGCTTAGTTATCAATTGGTAAGAATAAAAGAGTTTGTAATGCCTTTGACCCCTTTTGAAAAATGATCATTTCAGGGAGAATAATATCACCAGCAGAACTTTCCTATGCACAGGTTTAACCCACACAATTTTTTTTGTTGCTGCTGTAGAGTGCATGATAAAGTGTATATAAAAACATCAATTCTGTAGTTTTTTAATAAAACATGCTTGTAGAAAAATTATATTACTGATACCGAAATTTTAACGAAAATGTTTTGCTCATAGATAAGAGAGACATATGCAGGGTTCAAAATATTGAAGGGTTTATATCAGATTTTTCACCTTATTTCATTGAATAGCTTCCAATTATCAGTATTGCTGTGATTTCAAACCATGGTATTTATAGGTTTGGTTTTTGCCCCATGTGTGAGACATTAAGCAAAGTGAGGTTCACAACGCTACACTTTCTTGTTGATCTTTCACATATTAGTTGTTCAACTCTGTTAATCGTTATATAAGTATATTTAGTTTGACATCATCTTCATTAACACTTCTATTTCTTCTTAGGTAGACAACAAGGCTCTTTGTTTGGAGCAAAAATGGTTACAAACACATACAGTGGAACTAGTGTTTGCCTACCAATGCTGTGTTTTTTTGTTTTGTTTTTTTTACAGTTGTTTCCCAGTATTCTCCTACACGTTGTCTCACTGAGCTCTAAATCCAAAATAATTTGCACAAGTTATACACATCTTTGTGGGCCCATCAGCTCACATAATAACTTCTGTCAATAGTTTGAAAATCAACATAAAAATTATGAACAAATTTTATACAATGCAGCCTTGCCTGACCTCACCCTCAAAAGAAACAATTACAGCAATTCAGAAATATACAAATCATCTATAACAATAACAACCACAACACTTAGTTGTAGCAACAAAATGTTGATCTCTAGTTTGAATTTGAAAGCCACAACAAAGGGCAAAGAATATTTGAAACTTATGCCTAAGCAAAACACAGAACATCGCCTCAGCCCAATATCACTAGCTACACAGAGATATGGTTGAGAACAACAATTCAGGCAACTGTCTTGTTCAAATTAGGTTTGAGGTTTTTGTAAGGTTGATTATGTGTGCTAAAATGTTTCTTCCATCTTTCAGTGATCAAAATTTCAAGGATGTGGGCCACATAATATAACTTCTCAACCATTATATAAGTATATGTTCTCTTTTCAATAATGGTATCAATGCATTTTCCTTCAAGTCCGCAACTTTCCTCAATGCTAAACTACCTACGCACGAAGCAATAGGCAATAACTGTGACAGTTTGCAAATACACATGATCACAAAACAGTCTGTTATTGGTTCCGTCACTGTCTTGTGACTTTGAGCAGACCAATCACCTGCCTGTTGGTTATTAATTATTTTGTACAAAAAATTAAGAAAACACTGAGATGGTGCAATCATATATAGTGAAGAACATCGAAGGGCAGTAACCCACTAACTTATGCCTGAGTTAGTGGGCTGAATGGAAAGGCAAACCTCTCCCCAACAGGACAAGGCATTCATGGCATAATTTTGATCGAAGAAGTCACTGACTATGTTTTCCATGGCAGATGGAGGTTACTTGGACTAAAATGCAACGTATGTTAGACTTGGCTTCGTACTAGTCAAACGCTTGATGGTGCAACACGAATCTGCAATATGCTGTAAGATTTCATTTGATAGAGACTCGGTTTTGTTTCACTTATTATTTTCTACCCTCTGGTTAAAACACGTATGTTGAAACCAAAGCGAGTAAATGGAATTATGCTTTTCACAACTTCAACACGATCTCAAGGTACGTAGTAGCATGATGCTTTCTTCTATATTTACAACAACGCTGCTTTCAAGCTCTGCCTGCGAAAGGAAAAATTTTCCACTTCTTATAACATATCTCTGCACAAAACAGAGCTAGGTTTGAAGCAGCGTATATCGAGCGGCTCGTTCATTTCGTTTCCCTAGCTAAGCGGTGGGTGAAAGAACAAAGAATAAGTTACATATATACGCCTTTGAAGTCTTCACCGAGCGCCGGATAATGTAGAATGCTCAAGCTCTGAGAGTTTGTCCGTCGAAAAAACCAAATGTTAAAATGTTTAAATCGCTTGACATTTCTTAACAAACATCTGATATTCCTTAGAAGTTAAGAAGAACCTTTTGGTGGAAAATCTGTGAACATTTCTAACTGCTGAGCGTTTAGTCTATATTTGAGACAGTGCCCGGCTGCTAGGCATTTAGCCAGGGTTTTCATTATTTAGTGGCCTGTGTGGTTCGGCAGCGGACGAAAGACCGAGGAGTTATGAATGTGCGTGTATTGTAAGGCTTAGGTCTCAATACGTTCAGGCTCGTTTGCCTCCTGACCAGCACCAGACGAGCAAACGAACTTAGTTTAAAGTTGCCCTGACTATTCTGCTGGTTAGCCACTACAACAATACTAACAACATTTATCTTAAATTCAAGAACAAAAACTTGGGTAGTTACTTGAGATTTTAGTAAAGCGGAGGAAGTGATAGCCTTCATTGCCACTGTTCCACAGAAACATGCAGTTCATATAATTATTTCTATCAGGCAACGAAATCTTTGAGTAATTTCTCCTTTTATAATAATTTCTGTTTCATTGATATATCTATTTATCTTTACGCGACTGTGGACATGGGCGACAAAAATGAAGGAGAAGGATAAAAACAAAACATAAGCTTATGCTAACATTAAATTATTTAGATTAAAATTTTTTTAGTAGGTAGAATGCTTAATCGTGTAAGTTGTCATAAATTCAAGAAAAATCTGGACCACACAGAATGAAAATATTCTCCTAACTACGAACATCAAACGATTCAAACAACTGGTCTACGATGATGTATAAAAAGGTACCTCTAATTTCGCTCCGTTCCACTCTCCATACTCAGTATTTCCACTGCGTCTTGACTAAAGTCATCGATTTAATTCTCCACTTGGACTGTTCTGATTGGACGTCTGGGACAAAGGAACATAATTAATAAACAATCAGACATACATACATAAATACACACTTTATTTATTCCAAAAGCAGACTGTATGTACACTAAAAAGGAACAGGAAAATGATGCTTCTAGAAAAGGAGGTTAAGAGATTATCCCCATGTGAAAACTCCCTAAAAAATAAGTTTAAATGAAAATAAAATGCTTAGTTACCGCCCTCCCGGTTAGCTCAATAGGTTATAGCGCCGGATTGTCTTGTGCGGGAGGTCGATGGTTCGAGCCCCGGCCGGACCAATACTCGTGGTCTTAAAATAACTGAGGAGAATATGCTACCTTTCTATAATATCAAGAAATGG
Organism: Stylophora pistillata; assembly: GCF_964205215.1. Taxonomy (NCBI): domain Eukaryota; kingdom Metazoa; phylum Cnidaria; class Anthozoa; order Scleractinia; family Pocilloporidae; genus Stylophora; species Stylophora pistillata. The sequence continues at coordinate 11,980,495 of NC_142526.1, forward strand.
ATAGATATTCTAGTCTTCTCGGATAAGGACGAATAAACTGTAGGCCCCGTCTCCTGCAGGGTTAGGGGTAGGAGACGTTAATTTCCCACGCACGAGATTACTGTGTGGTTAATCAAAATAAATTAACGTATATGTGAACGATCCTTCGCAGTAAAGCACTATTTGAGCAATAGTGAAAATCAGACCTGAAAAAAATTTCAGGCCTGTACGGGATTCGAACTACTGACCTCTGCGATACTAGTGCAGCGCACTACCAATTGAGCTAACAAGCCAACTGGGAGCAGGCCATCAAATTAATTCGACATAAACCCGTAGATGATAAATCAAACAACAACAAACATATGAAACATATGATTTTCACTATTGCTCAAATAGTGCTTTACTGCGAAGGATCGTTCACATATACGTCTCATAACCGCAGTTCATACATATGTTTCATATGTTTGTTGTTGTTTGATTTATCATCTACGGGTTTATGTCGAATTAATTTGATGGCCTGCTCCCAGTTGGCTTGTTAGCTCAATTGGTAGAGCGCTGCACTAGTATCGCAGAGGTCAGTGGTTCGAATCCCGTACAGGCCTGAAATTTTTTTCAGGTCTGATTTTCACTATTGCTCAAATAGTGCTTTACTGCGAAGGATCGTTCACATATACGTCTCATAACCGCAGTTCATACATATGTTTCATGTTTGTTGTTGTTTGAAAATAACTTAAGTTACAATTAAATATTTAGGTACAATTTTAGCTGAGATTTAAAATGCTGAACATAATCAGCTTCCACTATGTTTCTTGGTAATTCATTCCATACACAAATGGAAGCGTCAAAGGTTATCATATCGAGGACGCTCCCTACATAAATTGTAAAATATAAATTCTAAGTTGTAAGATTTAAGAATCATTAAGAAATGGCAATGGGTGAAAAAAATTGAAAAATTACGAAATTTTACAATACTTTCTAAGTTTACTACGAAAAATGTTGAAGTCCTCTTCGTACACTATCTCTTTAGGAAGAGTATTCCACTGTTTTATCATTCAAACAAAGAATGAGTACAAAAATCAATTTACTCTAGCTAATACACCTTTGCCATAATGGCGGAAAATCTGATGGAGGTCTGAGACTGGTTATGAATTATTTCACCAAAGCGAGGCCACCCGGGCAACACATGGCGACGCGACTATACAAACTCTCACAATTCCTCGAGCTTTTTAACCGAAAATGACATTCCTGGAGCTTCCTTAGGAGATAGAAATCTCTCACAATTCAAGACTGAGGACTTGAGACTATGGTTGAAGGGCAGAGGTGACCCAGCGAAAGGTTTAAAGACAAAAGCAAGCTTGTGACAAGGCTAGTTTCGAGCACAAGATGCGTACTTCGAGGTGTTTTGATTGCTTGAGAAAATTGTCAATTGTGATTACTTACACTTAAATTGACCTAATTTCTTATACTTTAATACATCAACAGCGGAAAGGTTAAAAACATCATTGATCCTGATCCCAATAATCTTTATTCTAAGCGAAAACAACTGCGCACGGCAAACAACACAAGTTCACACTCCGCCGCTAAACGACATGTTCCCGTCAAATTCTCTGAATCTAGTATGTGGAACTACTCATTTCAGAAGATGCCTCTGTTTACTAGAGCGGAATAGAACAATCATATAACACGCTCTGGGGTCTAGATAATTGTAGATTTCCATTAAAATAGCGTTGTTAGGAAACGAAGTGTAGCAGGACACAGCAGAATTGTCGGCGCGAAATCTTTCAGTAGAAAAAGTCTACTTTTTAAACATTCATTCTTCTTTGAAATGCTTTCTATTTCTCTCTAGAGCTCTTCTATTCTCATTTCATACTGTTTCACAAGCGCGACAACACTCTGATCACTCTTAATGCATGCATCCTTCGACTCGACCAAATCGGTCTGAGTTTCGACATCTTTTGTCTTTGCCTAATTTTCGACATTCTTTTCATTAGGTTCTACAGTTGTAATCTGACTCTCTAGCTGTTCATTCGAGTTATCATTTACGCTGCTTTCCGAGTGTGCACACCATGAATAAATCCCTGAATGATTGATGAGTAGTTGTTTTACTAGTGAATCTTTGAGGTGGAGGCTTTTTTTGCGCAGCGAAGTACGCCACTGAAATACCGAAGGTACAGCATTGGTTTGAAGGCATATTTTGCCCGCAATACTTTTCTTCAAGTCTTCCATTTTAAAATGGTGCGAGCAGACCATGGTTGAGTCCAAGACTTTGAAGCTTTTTCCTTCCTCTCGACGGGTTGCATGAAGCCATTGCTTTCTCGCGAGTTTTTCTTTGGGAAACTTGAAGTAGGATATTTATTAACCGTTTACGTCGCGATATCCCCTTGTAGTCCATGAAGGAACACAGCAGTGGCATGGCATTGTACATATTAACTTGAGCCTTAGCTATATTAGTTGTCGATTCTTTGAGAAATAAGGCGTTTTGGATCGATTAATAAATTGTGCCAGAAACTTTTTGACAAGCGCTCACAAGTGCACAAATCCATGCCCGGGTGGCCTCGTCCCCATGCACTAGTTTTAGTCTTCACTCGGCCGCCGCCATTATGGCAAAGGTGTATGGCTGTCTTAATTTAAATGAATGGTTTGATCTTGTTTTACAATAGCAATTAAATTCAAAATAATCATTATAGTTCAGGGACCGCGCAGAGGGAGAGGCTGGGGGAGGCTCTAGGCCCCCCCACTTTATTGCAAATCGGAGTAAATCGGAAAAAGATTTTCCTTCACGCACTCTTCTTTAGCCCACCCCCACCCCCCCCCCCCAACTCGAAAACTTGCCGCGCGGTCCCTGTAGTTGAGGCCATTAAGACCATGAGTAGACTTGTAGCACTCTAGCAAAGATAGATAAGACCTCCTTGATTGAAGACTGGATCATCTAAGCATTGCCGGTCTTTCTTCGTATGGTAAGTCCCGGGAGAGCGTATTTCGAGGCCCTACGTTGTAGTTGTTCAAGAGAAAAAAAACAAGAACACGTTCGGAAAAATAAGAACAGGGAACAGGGGGCAGGGAACAGGGAACAGAAAATAAGGAACACGGAACAGAAAATAAGGAACAGGGAACAAGAAATGGAGAACGGAGTACGGAAAACGAGAAACAGGGAACAGAGAACAGGGAGCGGGAGTCTGGGATCGAAAGTGCCTCGAAGACGAATCGAGAGTAAGTAAAGGAACTGAAAACTCTTGGTCATCTCCAAACGGTTCATACTATTCGCAGCTTCAGCCGATCTCAACTTTATGTTATTAGATAGATGTCGTTTTTCCTCGCTTGTCATCAATACTAATTTGAAATTTCAGAGACATTGGAGCGTCATCGACATCGAAATCGACGTCGGAGATACACAAAAATATCCTAAAACAGCCAGAGATTCGACAATTCAAAAGTAATTTATCTTTTCTTCCCGTATAGGCCAGAATGCTGGCATATGATTGAGAGCGAACTAGAGGCTCTAACTGTAAACCCTCCAAGTGAAAACCTACAAAGTTGGCCTGGAACAGAGTCTAGCCCCATTTCCAAGGAGGACCTGTGTGCACAATGCGAACAGACAATATGGGCATCATTATCGTCATCATCATCATCATCATCAAAGGGTTCGTATAGCCTGAGTAGGAAGAGGTAAGAGACGCCAAGACACAGGGTATGGCGCTGGAGGCTAATGGCTGTGTCAGGTTTACCTTAGTAGCATAAGACTACTCTTAAAGGCTGTCGAGGGCTTGGAAGACTCGAGAATTCCTTGTCTTAAGAGACAGATTGAAAAAGCATCGCACTGCTCGCCTGCTGGCTTGGCCTCCTAAGGGCCTTTTTTCCTTTCCCTTCACAGCGTTAAGCTTGATTGGCCATTAGTGAGAGATCAGGAGAATGATTCATTTAATTTTACCTTTCTAGTTGTGGAACAAGGATATCGATTTTCAGAGGACAATTCAATTACATTTTGATGTGTTTGATACAAACTGCGTTGAGTGGAAATGGCAAACCTATATAAATTATGGCGCAGAAGCAGATTTGGAAAAGAACAGTCAGGAGCGACAGGAGAGAAATCTGGAGAACATACCAACATGAGGGATGAAAAGGAGGGAAGAACCATCAAAACTCTTCTTGAAGCACAGGCAGAAGACTGGTTTAAAACCAGGAGATGGAAGGTTCAGTTATCTAGTGACGGCTTGCTCATGACAGCTTGCTCGTTCATATGATTATCACATAAACGTTTCTGTGCTCACACGAAAGAAGATCCAAACACTTTTCGCTCCAAACAGTTTCTAAACGATTGCTCAATAGTCCAAACCTCGCACAAGTAGAAAAGCTTTATTCGTTCGATCAATATTTTGCCTGTGGATATTGTTTTAAGGTTTTGATTACATAACAGTCACAAAATTATCCATTGAGGCTGCAATGACTTGTTAAACGGGAAACGTTCCAGAAAGGGGTTGTTCTTTCATGCCTTCTGCAGTCGAATTTGATATCCAATAAGGGGAAAACAGAAAGTAAAGAACACTTATTCATTTCTTAGGATCCATAGCTATCGACTTTGTTCGGGGGAAAAACACAGTAGTCGAGTCAGAACAGATCTGAGCAAAGCTGGAGCCTTATTCAGACTTTTCCATTAATCTACAATCGCGGAAAACAGCAATTAGGAATATTACATTCAGTGCTTACAGATTCAGAAGCCCGTATCCCATTTTAAATATCGGCTTAGTACAGAACTATTACGCTCTTGAAGAGATAAGCTGTGCGAGTAGTTGATGAACGACTGGGGAGGTCACGAACTGAGATCTAGAAATAAGGAAAAACTTTTGCAATACTAACCTCTCTAACACGTTTTTGATTAGACACGAGAAAAAAACCAATAATATATACATTATGCTAGAAGTTTGCTACCTGGCTTCGAAAAAAGATTGAAGAATCTGTAAAATGCAAGTTTTACATTTTTATATTGAGACCGGCGACTTGATGGCTAATGCTTTCGTGGTTTCCTTTTTCAATGTAGTTTTTAAAGAACATGCTCTGAATATTCCGTGTTGTATAGTGTTTCCTTGACTATAAGCTCTAGGTTGCCTTTTATAAGTAAGCACTTACTACTCAGATAAGCTAAATCATGAGTTTAATCTCAAACAGAAATCAAAAGTACGTTGCCTATACCTTGACTTTTAAGTCGTGTCGTAGATACATTTTCCCTTGCGTGATCACGATGAAGCACTAAATACGTAAATACATTTCCTTGAGTGAATAATGTCACTTGACTGTTTTTAACAGTGCCCGTAATTAGCATCGCATTACAAAAAAGGAAAGCGTCACCACCATTAATCATGCAGAGGGCCAAGACAAATAAACAAATTTCTTTTTACTCGAAACTTCATTTTTCTATAACTTCTTTCAGAGATGTAATTTTCCCCGACTAAGAGTGAAATTCCTGACTTTTCCTAGGCCTTGTAGTAATTCATTTTTCCATGACTTTCCTTACCTATGACAACTGCGATTAACTCGCCGGAAACGAGTCACTATTTCTGTATCAAATATCTTCGTGATGATCATAACATTGAAGAACAGGCGCCATCTTTCGATCTCCATGTTCGGCTGTCTACAAACTTAACATCATCGTCATCGAAATGTTCAGAGCACACTTTGGTACTACTTTGGTACTAGTGACTGCCACGGGCGACTGATTAATTTTATTCGTCAGAAAAAACTCTAACCGCACAATTTCAGACACGAAACGAAACGACACGATTAAAACTACAAATAAAACAGCCAACGAAAACCTATTAAAATAGAAACTAAGCTAAATACACAAGGAAAGATACAACGAAAACAACAATGAAAACTACATAATACAAAACTTACATTTATTGATATGTTGTGGACTTCCTGCCTGGTGGCGAAATAGCTGCACGAAGCGAGTGACCAAAAAAATCGAACACTGGACAAATACTGAACAAAATACTGGACAAAACTGAACTACGCTGAACAATACGGTTTAAATACATGCTACGTTACGTAACGTTACGTAATGACACAAAGAAAGCGCACACAAAATTTACTACAATTAGCACTGCTTGAACGAGAACAATAAACAAACGAAAAAGAATATTAAGGCGTTTGCGATCTACACCTAGGACTTTTTTTGGATTTTTTCTTTTATCATCTTAAAAGTCAATATCTGTTTTCAAAGAAACTGAGGAACAACCATCACATTTAAAAATCAGACGAGACGAAATTGTTTTTCTGGCCCCGGTTGTTCGAAGGGTGAATAACGTGGTTCGCCGGATGAATCTCTAACCGCCTTTTTAACAACTGCGCCCTAGACAAGAGCTCTGGACATTTATTCACACGGATTTAAAACAAATTCGTGCAACTAGCAGTTGAAGAAATAGCATGGACACACGAGTTCTAAAGCTTAGGATCCTTCGAGTATTTATGAAAGACAAATCCGAATTTGTGAAACATTGTAGCGAAAACAGTTTTTTGAACAGCTACGGCCAGTATTCGAGAACTCGAGAAGTTTATTAACTACAGCAATTCTCCAATAAAGTAGGCCACGTGTCTAGGAAATTAGACATAATTTAATTCTGTCTGTGAGAACCCAATCGAACAAGTCACAAATCGATTACGGACACACTAGAAAAGAACCGTTGAAGGTGAAGCCGGACACGTTGCAAACGCTCCGCCGCCTCTGACGCAATAACATAAATAAGGGAGCGACGTACCTGTGCAATGTGAGTCATTGATTAAAACAGTTTCGTGCAATGGCGATGACTGTCATATCCAGATGAGTTTTACTCGGTTCTCAAGGTGGGAAGACACGAGAAACAAAAGTATGAATATTCCATCTGACTTCCTCATGAGTGCGTTTTTCTAGGGGTTTTGTTTCGTTTTTGAGTTATTAAAAGAAAAAAAAAAATCTGTGTTAGCGTATAGAGTGGTGTATTTTGGTGAAATGTAATCTGATCGGCGCAATTTGGTGTATCTCTAAGCAATCTGATTGGCGCATTTTTTTTTTGTTTTTTTTTTTTTGGTGTATCTCAAAGCAGTGTGATTGGCGCAATTTTTTGGTGTATCACAGACCAATTAGATTGTAGTATTTTTCTATGTCGCACCAATCAGAGCGTTCTTGCTAATTTGTGGTTTGACAGGTCTTCAAATTTCAGCGAATCAACGCGTGACTCGGAGAGAGCGGTTCGCGAATTAAGGAAACGTACTAGTCGTGTTGGGAAAGCGGTGGAGTTGTGATCTTTGTACGACTATGGTTATTCTTCGTTATAAAGGAGACTGACTGGCACATGATAAAAATTTTGAATCAAATATTGCTTGAGATGTTGATGGGAACAACTTTAGAATACCCGACTACTATTGGCCGCTATGAATGCATTGCTCTCGCGTTCCCGATGTCGAAAAATAATGTTAAAAGAGAGGACATACAAACCAGTGGTCCCGCATTCAAGTTTTCCTGAAGTGGAATAATGAAATGATATCGCCGTTAAACTGTTACATCGGCAGTCCCGCGCTCACAAAGTCGAAGAATGATAAAACGAGAGGGTCGTTAAACTAGTGCTCTCGTAATTCAGCGCTTTCGAAGTCGAAGAATAATTAAAGGAAAGGGGAAGTTTACCTAGGGTTGACGCAGTCCCGCGCTTACTTTCTTTCGTTTTCTCAACTAAGGGATATTTCATTACTATATATGAATTCCACTTTGAATTTTTCCGAAAGTCCGAGGTAAGAATGACATCTACAAGAGTTGTGAGCTCTTCTACCCAATGTAATGGCTGTCCTTCGTGAGGTCTTTATCGCTATGATCTGTCGGGATTAGAAAGGTCTTCAGGGAATTTTTTCAATCAATTGCAAATTAAACGCACACACTATCAGCTAAAGGCCTAACATGAATTTAGCACTAGGGCGTGTTGTTTTGGAAGGGCTAGTTCTGCTAACCCTGGTAAAACTTGCGCAATGCATTTGCATAAAAATTAATCATATTAGATTGGTAATCTTGTTTTTTGCCTTGTGGCTGCTCTTTTTGCAGAGGTTGAAACGACCACCAAGTTGTATTTACTTTCTGCGTCGGCTGCCATGTTAAATATCCGTTTCTTTTCTTATTAAAGTTCTCCATGAATTAAATATTATTTAAACCATTCTTTCCCGCGACAATTGCGTGTGTACTATTTACCCGTCAGTATAGACTAGACTTTCTCAGATAAAATGCCATTTTCCAGTAAACAATGTAAATTTTATGACATAAGTCTACCTCACTGAAAAAATTTTCACAAGAAACATGGTGGTACGGTCGGTCAATTTTCCACGCAACTCTCACGTGCTTAGACGTTTTCTACCAATAATATTCGCTTTTAGCTACTTTGGACTTTACCCTACTGCGTGTCAATTTCCTGTAAACAACCTGCATTTTATCACGTATTTCGCTCGCACAGGGCAAAGTCCAGATAGGCAACAACCAATCAAGGAGCCCACGTTGTTTTGCTTTGAAAACTGATACTTTCTCTTCGTTCCATCTATTTTCACTTGTTCGAAGAACGGAGACCGGAATATATCTTTGTCCAGAGGCTGTTAGAGATAAAATAGAGCTTTCCATTGCAAAATTAAATGGAAGAATATTTCGAGGCAACTATCTGTTACTGAACAAGAGGCTAGACGGAGCCTGTATTCTGGCTGGATTTGCGATTCAACGGATTGAATTGAATTATTTCGAATTTAAGGCTTCGCTGTTTTAGCAAATACGCTCTCGACTGCTTTTCATGGTTTGTTTACATGGAGAGCTATGGAGAACAAGTTGATGCCATCCATGACAATTTGGAAATACTAAAATCGCCAGAGGAAATGCGGGGTCGCTCAATAAAAATCTGCATTTGAGCGCGATGACTTTGTTTACAAGGATTTCTCCTGGTTATTTCTAAGAACAAACCTCTGAAGTGTTTTTTTTGCCTAGGTACGACATATCACAGAAGGCATTTTGTAGACCGCAAGTTTTTTGACTGATTGAAATTAAAGGTATGTGGCAGTGACTTTCAGGAGTTTTTTCTTGTTAGAAAAGTATAGTTGTTTCGTCCTCTATATTAATCTACTGATGGATCCAATCGCCAATGTTCACATAAGACGATCGTGTTAATTAATCGAATTTAAACAAGCAGCCAATGAACCTTTACTGTTCCCAAGGGTTGTTGTTTCCACCAGTACGTTATCAATTGAAGTGATTCACAGTATTAGGTTTGTGCTTTAAATAGTTCACTCGAAAGATAAGTATAAACTGTAACACCTTAAGCCTGACTGATACTCGATGCCAAACTCGGCCTCGTTCCTAGGCTTGTCCACCAGACAGAATCAGTAATTCCGTTTGGTTTTTCCTGAGCAGGAAAATGCACATTAGACGTTACGTGGCACTTTTTAATTAGCATAGAGCAATGGCCCTTCGCAGCCAGAATAATAATTACGACTTTTTCTCTGACAAAGAGGCGACAGTAAGCATTATTATAGCCTACGAGCAGGTCGTTGTTTGATGTCATAACGCAACGTTGGAGAGAAAGCGTTGCGTGACAAGTTCAAATCAGAGCTGTGGAGGCCGAGGGGACTGAAGAAAGCGTGGTATCCATGAATGTTGTTTATTTTTGCCGACAATTATTCACACACCAGCATCAGTTACTAGGTGTCCCATTTCAACCCGCACATCTTAAACCGCGGTGGTAGAAACGAAAATTTAAAATTTAAAAAGCTCTTAAGTCCACAAAATGGCCGAAAACACACTAGTATCGTTTGATGATGGTTCAGCAAGAGAAAATAATGGTCCCTTTATTTTTCATAGGTTTGAATCGAGTTAATAGCAAGCTTAAGCCAGCGGTTTTTCGCCTTAATACTGGCCTGTGCGACTCGCTAGCCCTCGTCAGTAGAGCCTCCTACGCCGGCAAGGAGGAGAAACTAGAAAATCTAGCCAATCGTACTCTTCAAACTGTGCGTCTTACGCTATGCTGTACTCGGTACAGGAAAAGTAAATCCATGAGAGCCGTCGATGAGTAAGATTATCACCATGGCTAAGGCAAATGATTTGTGGAATGTATTCATTAAAAAGTTTAAGCCCCGTGCCGGGTAAACTGACTGAAATGCCAAGCGTGCTCGAGGCAAAAGATATGGGGTACACACGTCTTGTTTCAATCGACTTCGCTTCGATATCAGGGAGAATGTCCTCCATAAACCTATCTCGTGTCATGTGAGGTTTTTTTGTTTCGGAAGTCAATTACTTTGAAGGCACACAACGCACCCGCCTAGAGCAACAATGGGATAGCCCCCACCTATTGAAGGTTCGTTCCCTAAATAATTACTCACAGTATGCTAGCTCAAATTTTGCTTTCCTTTCTAAGTAAACCGGTTTTTCTGGTGTTTTTTTTTTCCGACTCTCCTCACTCTTTACTTTCTTCTATTGTATGCATGTAATTGATTGATACCGATAGGTTATTTTACCGATAGGAAATAAACATCAGATATCAAAAAGAGCGGAGTTTTTCGATGCCTCGCACACAGAAATAAAATGAAAAACTCTTTTACTCTATTTAAATTCCATATGAAAGGTTATCAGCCTGAGAACACTAACGTTATTAGCCTGCGTTCGAAGTGAATTTACAGAAAGTTAGCTATTTTACGAAAGTGAATTCGTCATGGCATGGTGTTCTCGAGGAAACACGATGTCATGGCGATGTCATGAGGTTACTGGCTACCAGCAAGAGAATATCACCTGATGATATTCTCTTGCAGCCAATAAACTCTATATCAACGATTGTTTTAGTATAGCAAGTAACTGATATGGTACTTGAAAACGTAAAAACTGAAAGGTAATTTACGACATAACAAACCATTAAGAACGATTAGAAACTATACACAACATGTGCTGTTAAGCAATCACTCGTACACATCAAGCGTATGTGACAATACCATTTTAAAATTGAATTAAATCACGCGCGATAACCTTGATAACAAAAAGAATCCGAGAACACGCAAATAGGAATTACGTCAGCGGAGTCATACCTCTTTTCGCCGGTTAGAATTCTTGTTATTTTACTATCTTAATCTCGTAGCTTCGATCCTAACTGACTGCGTCCGAGGACAACCAGAGTTCTATCTAATTTTATTGTCCTTGTCACCTGACTCAAAACGAAAATTACATAATCAACGATTGTAGAATAATAGCTAATTATTACAACGTGATTTCACCGAGGAAACTTGTCAAAACATCCGAGCCGCAAAACGAAGCACGTGCGAGCCGCATGTAATAATGTTGAAGAGCCACCGTGTCACGCATAAGATCCCAACGTGACATCTCTTCTGAAAACAGTTAGAACATAAACAAGATTGTAATAAATAACCAAGGTTCTAACCTGAGTCCAAAAGGTTCCGAGTGAGTACGACTACAAAATCACCCAAAGGTTCTTTTAGCTTAAATTTGTGATCAGCTTGGCAGCATCACTATGCAGTTTCTATAAGACGCTGTGGTGGTCTGCGGACCCGTAGACTTCTTCATACGGGTTGATACTCTTGCGGGGTATCGGGCTGTGATTCCATCTGGCGTTTCGAGACCAGCATCAGTACTTGGTTGCATATAAGAATTTGGCTCATCACTGCGTCCTACTACCCATGCTGGGCTTGGTGCTGGGGATGGGACTGGAGGTGCCTCCTCCTTGGTCGGTTGAAGATGAAAACGGTTTTGACGCATCTGGGTTCCATCAGGGGTCACTACAATGTAAGAACGAGGAGTCGGGTAATGTCGGATGACCACTGCAGGTGTCCATTCCAGTCCCTGGTTCATTCGCACAGGTTCGCCTTCGTGTAGTTTGGAAAGTGGCCGAGTGCCGCGGTCATAGAGTATTTTCTGATCTTGTTGACGTGTCAGCAGATTATAACAAATTTGAGGAGACCTAGGCTGTGGTTCAAGGAGGCTCTTCGAAGTTGGCAGTCTTGTTCTAAGCTTCCTACTCATAAGAAATTCTGCTGGGGATTCATCCATTCCACTGATAGGGAAATTACGGAACTCTAATAAAGCGAGGAATGCATCCTGTTTTGACTCATCAGCTTTCCTTAGTAACTGCTTAACGATCTGTGCGTTTATTTCCACTAGACTATTAGATTTCGGGTAGTGTGGACTTGAGGTTACCACTTCTATCTCCCAGTTACTGGCAAAGTCCTTACATTTCACACTATTGAACGGCATGTTATCTGCGATTAGCCTCTCAAGGATTCCATGACGTGCAAACATATCTTTCATGGCCAGGATAACTGCTTCGCTATTCTTACAGGAGAGGCGGGCTACTTCAGGATATTGGAGAAATAGTCAACTAAAAGCAGGTAGCCTCTCCCTTTACAGTAGAATTTGTCTGCTGCAACTGTCACCCGGGCTCTCTCAGGGGTCTCTTGAGAAATCAAAGGCTCTCTCTGGTTGCTTCGTTGGTGTTGCTGACAGGTATTGCACTTGGATACCAACTCGTCGATTGCACCATTGATACCTGGCCAAAACACTGCACTCTGGGCTCGCGCTCTGCACTTCTCTATCCCCAAGTGAGCGGCGTGTATGCATTGAAGTATTTCGGGTCGCAGGCTATGGGGAACAATTATGCGATCACCCTTGAACAATAACCCCTCGTAGCAGCTAATTTCATCTCGGTGGTTCCAGTAAGGTCTTGTCTCAACTGGTGTCTCTACTTTGGTCTGCAGCCAACCACCCATGACAACTTTCTGCAACTGTTGAAGTTCAGGGTCACTCTTAGTCTCGTCCCTCAATTTGTGAAATATCGTCTCTGACAAATGTCCAGAGTTCAGGACATGAATTTCAAAATCATCAGGTTGGTCTGTAGCGTTGTGGGGTAAGTATGCTCTGGAGAGCGTATCAGCTAAAGGTAGTTGGCATTTCTCCCTGTTAAGCTTGAGGTTACGATCACGGCAGCTGTCCAATATTTGTCTAAGCCTCACATCATGCTGCTCCACATCTTTTCCCCACATAATCAGATCATCCATAATTACCTCAACACTTTCAATGTCCTGAAACAAATGAGACATAACATTTTGGAACACATCTGGGGTGGATGCTATCCCAAATGGTAAACTTGTATAACCATTAGGGCCAAATGGGGTGTTAAAGATAGCTAACTTACTACTGTCCGTGGTTAGTTTAACCTGCCAAAAGCCATGGTTAGCATCAAGGACTCTTAAAACTTTTGCACTGGGCATTCTGCTAATCACATCTTCCACGATATGCATGGGAAAATGTTCGCGCATGACGGCATGATTGATGTCGCTAGAATCCATGTACACTCTGAGTTTGTTATTCTTCTTCTCGGCAACAACACTATGTACCCAGGCAGTGGGCTCTTTACATTTCTTAATAACTCCCAGCTTTTCCATTCTCCGAAGCTCTTCTCTAAGAGGTTCGCGAAGGGCAACAGATCTTGAGCGAGACGTGCCACTCATCTTTAGAAGGACCTTCTGCACTAAACTCCACTGAAAAGGTCAGCAAATCGGCTTCGTTATCACTGCCGTCCGATTCAACGACTGCGCGTACTGTTTTCCAGCCAAAATCCCACACTGAGTCGCTTCCGGAAAACATTCGCAAAATGATCCATCCTCTGGCAGTAGTCTCACGTTTTTCAAAAGGCAGGGCAAGAGCTCCACGAGTGAGGAGAACCTCAAAACGTGCAGTTTCCTTTTTGTGAGCCCGAACCCGGTTTTTGGCTACGTGAACGGTTCTTCTTCAATCTGTCGCCGCCGCCTGCTCGAATTTTATTCACGGTCGGATTTGCATTGTTTTGCTCCAACGGACCCATCGCTTTAATCTGTTCTTTCGAAGCCTCGGACGATCTTGCCATAGAAATCGCTTTTTCAGTGTAAGTCTCTCGTCTCTCATTAATCGTTTCTTCACTTGTAGATCTCGTATGCCAAACACGAACTTGTCTCGCAACATTTCATCAACCGGCAACGGGTACTCGCAAGATTTCACTTTGTTTTTCAAACGTGTGACAAACTGATCCACAGTTTCGGAATCTTTCTGTGTTATCTGCTAAAACTAATACCTCTCGAACACTACGTTCTTCCTGGGGTTACAGTATTGCTCAAACTGCTCAAGGACTTTGTACAGCTTTTTCTCGTCGCCTTCGGCAAACTTGAAGACCTCAATGGCGTCTTCTCCTGCAAAGTTTAGCAATAAGGCAATCTTGACCGCATCGTCTTTCTTTTCTTTTCCCGAAGCAGTTAAGTAGATATCAAACTGCTACTTCAATCTCCGCCAATTTTCTGATGTGTTTGTGTCGAGACTCAAAGCGCTAGGCTTGTCAAAACTACCCATATATTACTCCTGACACCGTGTCAAAAGATCCGAGTCGCAAAACAAAGCGAAGTACATGCGAGCCGTTAGGTAATAATGTTAAGGAGCATGCGTGTCACGCATAAGATCCCAACGTAACAAAACTTGTTCAATCGAAACATTATCGATGGAGAGTTCGAGTATATCAGATAGAGTACTTAATCTTTGTTACTCGGTTTACTGTTCATCACTAGTAAGCTCATGTCCTCTGAGGGGACTATGTAAAAAATCATTATTTTTTTTTTAATCATGACTGTATGACATCGATTAGCAAATGAAATAAAAGAAACGTGAAATGTGGAATGCATAGTTTTTTTAAATTTGATCCACTGAAACTGTGGCATTGCCGAATTGAACTTGGTATTCAAGAAGCGAATTTTTGGGAATTACAGTGATGCGAAGAATTATAAAGGAGAGAAAAAGCCATTATAATACGTAAATTAAAGTTATAAATTTTATAATTACCGTAAATCCTCTATGATTGCTCCTGTTGATGGGGGGGGGGGGGATATTTTTTGAAGCGTTTATTCGAAATTTAAATCTTGCCATTAAAGATCCAATTTTAACGATTTTTTTGTACTTAATGAAAGCTCTCCCCCGTCTTGCAACATTGAAAATTATCCCAACCTAGTAGTAGTGGGGACTGGCCACAGAAAACATTTCCTTACTACGTCATCTGCCAAAGCAATGCAAAATACAAAAATAAAGCAAACGGAAAAAGTTTTTATTTCGTTTGTAATTCCAATTTTATTTAGTAAAAACAATCATCCTCATCCTTGCTTTGCCGATTATTGTGGCTAATGACTGATTATAGCTTCAGTTTCTAAGATTTTACAAAGAGCAAAACTGAAATGTTCACAACGACCTGCTTCCCGTTTGCCCGACGACACATTTTGAATAAGACTGTCTGCTTTCTCAAAAATATGAAATAAACATTCCAAGTATTTTATCCTGTGGTTGATAAGAAATAATGAACTGATCTGCACGGATACGGTGAAATGCTATTGAAGAAATTGAACCTAGAATGTTCAGTCTTCGACAGGTTTCGACCGTGCTGTGCTTCCAAGTGCCAGTTAAACGTGCCATGAAACCAAATGTCGTGAGGCAAATTTTTATAGTTTGTCTGATCCTCCATGAGGAATGCGACCACAAATAAATGAGATATATCATACGTTGACTTGTGGATAAGACCAAGTCACGAACCTATCTACTCAGGTAATTTGCGATCGAAGAAATTGTCGACTGCTTTACACAATGGTGTCAGTCTTAATTCACAACTTAAAACATTTTATTGCCTGTACACGCATAGAAATCATGGAAATCGTTATATGATATATATGATATATCGTCGATCCTGACTCACCAGTAGGAAAATCATAATCATGAATCCTCATTAATTATCTATTATTATGCTCTTCCTGACTGATGATCAACTCGATTTAATTCTCTGCATTTCTCAAACGTTTCCGCTCCAGAAAACAATTTATTACGTTACTGATCGCAGCAATAGTTTTTAAGTGTAACAATTTTATGTCTCTAAGGGAAGTGAAATGATTCTGGAAACCAAAGTCCGAAGTCACTTTAAATGCTTTGTCTTCAGTGGAAAATGTTGCTCACCTCTTAATCGTAAACGACTAGCAGAGTCAAGATAAACCTTTGATAAGGAAATGTTGCTTACCTCTTAATCGTATACGACTAGGAGAGTCAGGATAAACCTTGCACAGACCAGTTTTAAGTAATTCATTCGTCACTTTTGATCGGATATTTAATTTTTTTCTCTCCTCTCACCAAACCAATACGTATTTCGCTTTCGTAGATGCGGGTGACAGGTGGTAAACACCTGTAATGTGGTAATGAAAGCGGATATATAACTGGCATTTCCTCCATGGTTTAATCTCCAAAATATATCAAGAGTCATTGAACTGATCAATAGCAAATCTATTATAACAGTAGGCAGTCTGATACTACATGTGGCTACTGATATAGAGCAATTTTTTATCACATTGAACAGTATAATAACGTCAGAAGCTAGTGTTGTCCACATGCAAAACAGAAAACCTGCCGCTTCCCACATGTTTACCGTATCCTGTTCCAAAGGAGAAAGACTATTCACGAATATAGTGACTGATTGACATTCAATCAATGATTAGATGGTAACAATTAATCATATGAACAATAATAATAGTACGTATGATGCACGATCCTCGCAGTAGATAGCGCTATTTGAGCAATAGCGAAAATCAGACCTGAAAAAAATCAGGCCTGTACGGGACTCGAACCACTGACCTCTGCGATACTAGTGCAGCGCTCTTACCAATTGAGCTAACAAGCCAACTGAGAGCAGGCCGTTAAGTTGATTCGTAATGAACCCGTGAAAGTGATAAATGAGATTTATATTCATATATTTATTCTATCTCAATAATAATAGTGATGATAACAGTTGTAACACTTATTATAATTTCTAGGGGCTGACAAACTAGGCTGTGGCGTTTACTTGGAAGTTTGACAGGAACTCTTCACGACAGCTTAAACCGAAGTAACATCGGACTTTGAATTCACATAGCAACTGCGTTCTGAAATATTTTATAACATAACCAAAGTAAAGCGCGCGCTCTGATTGTTCAATTCAGCGTCCACCGTTTGCCCATGGGTGTATGCTGCTGGCGTGAGCAAATGCTAAGACTAGTTTCCCGCACGCGCTTGTTTTTTTGGTCACGTAAGATTTGTTAAATAAAAGAAAACTCTTTTGCTACAAGTATCGATATCATGTTATAAAACAAATGGTAAACGCCAAAGCGAACACGGTTGAGTTATGGATGCACTTGGGAGGTTTGCTAAGCACTCAAGAGCAAATAGTCCCTCTCGGCTATCGCCTTGCGCGACTCTTACGCTTCTTTCGTGCTTAGTAACCTCCCGCGTGCGCAATTTAAACAACAGAGTGTTTCTGTCGAGGAACTATCGGCTGATAGTTGCCCCGCGGAAATTTGATGTTCTTAAAACAAATATGCTAGTTTTAAGAACATCAAATTTCCAAGGGGCAACTATCAGACCGATAGTTCCGAGACATAAACACTCTATTGTTTTTATTGTTCACCACTAAATTTTCTTCCGCGCCTACAGCTTGTCACAAATGTCAATAATTCGCAACCGTACATTGGCTAAATAATACGTTATACCTGTCAGAATTGAAAAGTCACTGTTTTTCCGATCTGCCTAACTTCACGGCCGTCAAACTATTCAAAACTTTTCACGGATGAGTACTATCAATCCAGGTATTTTCCGCGGACGGGCACTATCCATCCGGGTATTTTCCGCGGGCGGGCACTATGGGCTGATAGTGTCTCTCCACTGATGAACACTAATCGCGTCACGTGATCGATTTAAACCAATAAGAACCGGAGAAAATTTAGTGGTGAACTGTAAAATTCAATAGTGTACGCTGTGGTGTTTACCATTTGTTAAATCAAATGGCCTAATCGTTCTGAACTGACCAACTGACTAACTAACTAACTAACTAACTAACTAACTAACTAACCAACTAAACTAACTAAATATTTCATACAATTTGTCCTCTGTAAACTTGCGAATATTTATCCAAACACATTTTGTAACGTTTTGAGGCTCAAAGAACAAAATGGGACACCCTAAAGCTATATTTTACATATCAGCCTTCTGGGCCGCTATTTCAAAGTCGAGTGACGAAAAATTACAAGATCTGAATGGCTCTATCTGAGAGTCTCACGAGAGCAAGGCTGCAAATAACGAACGAGCAGTCGCCGGTCACGTTGTCTGGTCAAACATGCTTTTGCTCGGACCATAGTTAGTAGAGGGGACTCTACTAACTATGTTTGGCGGACAAATTTTAACAGTTGGAATTCTTGCGACTTGTTATCTTTTTACAACTAAAAAACAACTGAATCCAAGTCGGTCTGGCAAGAAAAATTACAAGTTAATAATTTTACTACTCTTTTGTTTCCAGTACAGTACAACTCAGAGCCCTATTTTTAAAGTTACAGTTGTGAATTTTTGTTAGAGTTTAAAGAGTGGTCGGATTCTCCAGGTTTTGGGCCGTTTGCTCGCTTTTTGCACTTTGCAACAAATGCTACTTGGAGTATTCTCGATGCAGCGAGATTCTACTTCGTGAGGGTGCTTTCCTATCATTCAATCAGTCAAACAATCAGTCACTTTATTTAAGAGTAAATTATGGTATCTAGCCGAAGGCAAAACCCTCTACTGACTGGGAACACTTAAATAAAGTAGATAAAATTACGGAAGACACGATGATTTGCGGTCGCGACAGGACTTGACGACATCGTGGAAATTTGCGACTGCCGGGAATTTCTCAACCACTAATTTGTCTACTTTTATAATCGTTTTTTTTTTTCTTTCGGAAACACGACTGTTGTCCCTTGTGATTATCAAACAGTTAAAAATTAAAATTTCTTTGAACGAGTCGGTAGATGACAGCCCTGCGAGAGTCGTTTCTCTTTCATTGTTTTGACTATTTTCTGCCTTTTTTTGTGTCTCCATCGCCGACATTTTCCAAGAACTGCGAACTGAGTACTGATTCGATTATTTTCATGCGCGGGATCAATGCCGGCTGTCCCGAGTGGGCTTCATATTGCATACGGGCGCTGTCAGCGATGTAATAAAAAAGGGCAATGTCTGGGAGGTCTTTCGTCTTTCGTCTTGTTACGTTTTGGATTTTATGACGTCACATAAAATTGTTTGGGGCCTGCCGATTTCGAAAAAATCGAGGAAAACAAGGGAAGCGGCTCTGGAGCTGTCATGGGGAGTAGATAGCCAACTTGGCGCGTAGCGCCGAGTTAGCTATAATCATCTCATATCCAACAAGTGCGAGTGGAATAATTGTTTTATCAAAACATTTAATTCAACATTAAATGTTACTGAATTTTTTTGGCTCCCTTTAATTTTAAGCTGACACGTACGCTTACCATATTCGTAGATTATGGACGGTATATTGGCTGATATACCATAATGGCTAAGCCAATTAAAAAGTCTTGAATTGCATTATCCAATGATTCAGTTTTTAATAATCAATATTATTATCCAAGTGTGCTTCGTAGAGTGCAAATAACGCCCCAAACGAGTACAAATATCTCACATGTGTATGAAGACGATGGAAAGACAAAACAAAACAATATAAGAAAAAGAGACTGCGCACGGTTAGCGGACTCTCAACCTAACTTGTAGCACGACTGTTTTTTATCTTTAATCTTTCCGGCTTTCATATCTCTTCTCCCCCTTCAACTATGCCGGCCGGTTTGAAATGAGGTGATAAATGAATTGTAACCGTAGATATATCAAAGGAAAACAGAAGGAGTCAATTGATCACAATTAACCCTTACGTTTATTTCCAACAATACTAACTTTTAAATTAAGTCTAAAAGTGAAGGGCCGAATGTAGGCCTCTGAATAGAAAATGTGCAAGTATCCAAGGTGAAGCAAATACCGAAGGTGAAGCAAATACCGGTCAAAGCTTAAAAACGGCGTTGTAATCTCGGGCCCAGGAGATCGATTATTGTTTTAAAAGTGTTCTTGTTAACCCTCAATTGTTTACGAAAGTACTCCTGTGGAATTTTGGGGCCGTTATAGTGAATTTCAAACTTCGACTTGCGCGACGGACTTGCGCGAAAGCTACAGGAAACATGAAAGAAAAAAATATTATTTTTTCTTGCTGCAGAAAAAAAAAAAAAGAAAAAAATCTGCTTACCGATGGTTATATAGAAAACCCTTGGTACAAAAGTCGACGAATCGCTTTTTTAATAATCGGTTTGGTAGACGCCAAAACAACAGGGTAACTTGTATACCTCGGACCGAGGGTTTTTCCTCTCAGATTTATGGCCCACACCAGTAAATCAAGCAGGCCGTACAGTGAAATATGTACAAACACACAACTATTTCGTCATTTTTCATGCGCAAGCCTTCACTTGCCCACATACACACACCAACTATTTATGCTTCTTCCTTTTCAGATGTTTTCGATAACCTCATACTGAGAAAAACAGGAAGCCTCTGGTCGACATTTGAGCTTCCTTCATTTGCTCAGTAAGAGCTCAAACTCATAAGGGAAATCATATGCCCTGTTTTGACAATGTTTGCAATGTTGTAGACATACAGCTTGAGCAGGTTTGGTTTAAAATGGATTTTTACCTTCAAACGTATTGAAAGCTTAATGAAGGTGTCATGATAAAAATAAATCCAATAATTTTTAATGGAACCATCTGAAACATATTAATGTGTTCTTGCCTAAATATTTCATGAACGAGTCCATCTTCCAAATTTGCTCAGTATGGTGATTGCACTGATAACGTTTCTCTCGAGAAATCTAGACTAACTTTTGGACACAATTAGCTACTAAGAAAGAGTGCAAGCGTTTGCAAAGCAATCCCCTTCGTCAACTCGTCAACTTCACTTTTATAGCCGCGACTTAGTATTTGAATTTGAGCAGTATACGTAGTTAGTTATAAAAGACAAACAACAGACGCAGATTTTCATTTCGATAATTTGCAAGTATATCGGTGAAATCTCATATAAATAAATTCCATCCCGTTTTCTTAACGTAAACGCAGAGAAATTTTGGTAAAATCCGATAATACGGCGAACATAAATCAGTCTGTAAAAGCCACAGCATTTACATTTTTCGAGAAGTTTACACACAAGTCGAGCTTATTAGCTTTTCTCACAGGTTTCTCACAAATAATCGAGGAGCAATAAAAAAGAAACCTCGGAGCATTTACTTTCTAAGCATTTCATGAAATGGCCGGAAAATTTTTAATGGTAAGTTACCTTGGCTCTCTTTCTTGTTCACAGTATCTGGTACCCAGCTTCTATAATGCCAAGGTTTTTCAAAGATGAATTTAACTTGGCAGATGGAATGACTTGTTCAGATTGCGACGTTACGAATTTTCTGTAACAGAAAGATAGAAGATTAGCTTGTGTGACAACACAAAGAGAAATCACTTCAGTATAGAATTTTGTGCATTTATCGTCGAAAGAACCAGACAGATCACAGAGAATTTTCAGGAGCTATATTCTGCTCCTAAAAACTACAATCAATCCACATTTGACGCTTAGCTGCCCATTTCCCAAAAGTACCGGTTACTTTACGGGCCCGAAGCCATAATTAATATCTCGGTCCAAGCCGAGTAGTGCGTTTATCAGCTTCTTTAATTTGTTTTAACTTTAAAGGTGTCATATCTTCAACTAAATCTTTCTGAACTTTCCGAGACTTCACGAGAAACGGGCCCCGGATCTGGAAAAGAAACACAGAGCACAATAGTGGCTTCCACCACCTATAAGTACACCACAAATATGCACATCAAACGTTGTGGTACAACAAATCGTCATAGACCTCTGACAATGATCAATGTTCAGTTTGCCGACAAGCGAGTTAGAACGTTTATCTATTGCCAGAATAAAGCCCTTTTTATTTGTGATATGAAGCGAAACAAATGTTCATATCAGCGTCTCGTTTTCAACGTTAGTTATAGTCCACATATCTGATATATTCACTGACTCATTGCTTATTTAGTCAAACCAAGTATTAGGAAAATGGCTAAGATCAGAATAACCGCGCACAGCAAGCGGAACATATGTGCCAACGGGATGGTGCAAGATAAATGATAAATTATAAACAGACAGCATTCTACGCTCCTTTTGTTAAAGCTACGATCAGCAATTTCACCAGATCTACATTTGAAGCCGGCCGCCATTACTCACTCAGCCATATTAAGGTGAAAATGAAGGAACTGAGGATGTGTATGGTCGTAGAGTTCATGGCGCTGGTTCTATCAGCTTGTCGTTTTCAAAATTAAGACTAAATGTTTTTTCCGAGGGAGTGGCCTGTTGTTGGCTAAAACAGCTTCACTTCAATCTTCGATATCATCTTTTCATTTCAAAACGGTTGTCAAAATACACCGTGAGTAAAGATAACAGCGAGTTATAAACCTTACCATCGCTCAGAGTTAACAATGGAAGAACTCTACTTATTTAGACATAGTTGAGGCTCGAGGCCACGATTTCAAAAAAAGCAGGTGATCAGAAAGGAATAGGAATGCTCTATGGATTCTTCTTTTGATTATCTTTTCTCAACAATAAGTAGCGGTTATAGTTTCCTGTTTTGCTCCTTTGAAAAAGGTGCGCAGAACAAAATATTTACGCAGATCCGTCACTGCGCTATCGGAAGAGTCAGCCCCCAAGCAACTGGAATTTGCAAATTGTTAATTCGTGCAGAGAAACGGATTTACTAAAAGGTCCGTTTTTTATCGCTTATCCTAGTAGCTCAGTTGAAGAGCTATGCATGGAAATGATGGAAAAGACAAAGAACGCCAAGAAATGACCCACCCTTCCTCTTACTGCCAACTCATACAGCTGAAGGTATTCTTTGCAACTGGTATTCAGTAAACATAAACAGGAAAATGCGCTCAAAAATATTTTGGCCTTTAGTAACTTTGAACTTAAATACTAGTCTAAATATGTCTAACAAATGAACCAGACTCGCGAACAGCGATCAAATTTGTCGTCTTAAGACATTTGCTTTCCATTTCAGGTATAGTATTCAAACTAGAAAATTATGAACCTCATCCATACGCTTTCTCTTCTCTTAAAAGCTAAAAATGATGTTGATAAAAGTATTTCTTGATTTCCTTCATTTGATTAACCCTTAAATTGATCATACGATAAATCTTTAAACATATATGACTGATTTTTAAATGAAAGAAATGATAAACAAAGATGAAATTCGTTTTCAGAACAAACTACCACCTCATTTTGAAGTTATGCTAGCATGTCCAACAATCTCAACAATTTCTTGGGTAATCAAGAAGGATGAGTTGAAACAGTCCATGGGTGCGTCGATTTCGTTTTCCAATGAAGCTCGTCTAGCCACGGAAACTTCTGAAAATATACTTAACAAGGAGAAACTACCACAATATCTTCTTAGTGTGAGAAACGAGGTTCACAGAGGTTATTTGTCTTCAAATCAGCTTTATCCATTTTAGTAGATGTACACAGAGCCAGTGAACATTAGACTTGAGACTTCGTTTGAGGGTTCAAGAGTCTACCTTTTTCCATTGATACTGGTAATCCTCGTTTCTTTGGGCCACAAGCTGTAAGCGATTTGTTAAAAGCGATGTTTTTCAAAGCTGACGCGAAAGAGATTTGTCACCGTGTAACATCGAAAAGTGGACGAATTTTAGCACTGCGCTGTGAAAAAGTTGCGTTTCTCAGAAAAATGGCTCTCTCGCGATCAAGACGAAGTGTTTACTAAATCTAGATTTAAATCAAAATTTAATCTCTGAACAGCTAAGTGCCAGTGTATTGTCTGATATGATGTATTATTTAACCATGACAGACAATTACCCCAAAAGAGGTGGTCTTTTGAAAGTATCCATACAAAATTCAACACTTCACAAGCGATAAACTGCTTATGCGTAACCGATCTTTGGCAGTTTCTTTACATCAGGTGTCGTGTAACACTACACGTGAAATCAAACGTCGTAGGTAAATCAAGAGGTCGAAGTCAGTTCATTGTCGCATGTTTTGCAATCTGTCAATAACTGATTCCTGGAACGTTTAATTCTCAGTATGTTTTTTCGCTCAAAAATGATCGACACGCATTGCATTCTCTAGATACATAACACTGACATTTTTCATGACTTGCGTATTTTTTCAGGGAACGTACCATTGGTACTTCGTTAAATCGAGGTTCTACTGTATGACTTTCGGTATGATAACGCACGATTCTAAGAAAAGCACTATAATACAACTCGGGGTCAAACGTTAGGGCATTCGGTCTCGATTGCCATACTCTTAAGAAACTGATGTTTTATTCTTCAAGGGTCATGATGATATGTAAATTCTCCTTACAATTTTTAAGACAGTTTCAAGGGGAAAGGTTAAGAGAATTAAAAAGACATGCATGAACAAAAGGATATTTTCTTGGTGTAGCAACAATTATCTAACGACAAGCTTAAAGATAGATGTGTGATTATCCCTTGTGAGAACCTGCTCACAGAGTTTGGTCGAAAAAGATTTAAATTCTGACGGTCTAGTGAACCTTCAAGATTCCAAACAAAGACCTTGGGTGTCTCGAAAACTCAGACCTCGAAAACTCAGACCTCAGACCCGAAAAACTCGGACCCTCTGGCTGTCTCGAAAACTCAGACCCGAAAAACTCAGACCCTCTGGGTGTCTCGAAAACTCAGACCCTAAAAATTCAGACCCTCTGGGTGTCTCGAAAGTTCAGACCCGAAAAATAAAACATATTTTCACCGCGTGAAAGCCGCAAGCCGACTTGTTTACTGTTCGTCGATACAGTGGCATTACGAGCACTGATCATGAAAATTATCTGCCGAGAAAAGAAAAAACAGCTTGCAGTGCTAGATACGTGCAACGATCATGAAAATTCTACTCAACATTTGCATAGATTTTTCTTTTCGTTATCGTATAAGCCAAGTTTATATCCACAACGTGTCGTGTCATCAGAAGCCATTCGCGAGGTGTGTTGCGTGATGGTTCCCTGTACAAATACAGGACCGGCGTCACGCGACAGTAGCGGACATAACCTTTCGCGGGCCTTGTACTTCGAAAAATTCTCGCGATTGAGTCTCCTGCATTGAATTTTGAGCAGAATAGACCATTAATGGTCGAGGAGAAGTCGTTTTTGTTAAATCTGTAGTCTAAATGATATGTCTGTCTGTAAAAGGATTGAAATTGCTGTTAATTGGTTGAGCAAGTGTGGTTTTACCAGCAATCGATTTTATAATTTCAATATCACAATAAAGTTGAAATGGTAAATTGGCCACCTTAGTTCCATTGAGCGCAGGAAGTTAGCTCATTTTAGCTCATACGGGATGGAATTTAAGTAAGCGAACTAGGAATTCTACATTGGGTTCTTTAGCTTCCAGCGAAATAATTTACAAATTTTCCGCCACGCTTTTGATTTTACATGCTCCACTACCGACTTGGCGGACCTCGTGGTTTCAACGATCCATTCACAACTTCCACGATATGTGAGTATCATTACTTCCGATCACGAGCGCAGTTCGTAAATCATTAACATGATAGTTAAGTAACCAATGAAACAATTCACTTCGAATTTTAAGCACTCACCTCGGCAAAAATTCAGTATGGCTAGAGCCGAGAAACAACAAACTCAGTAATAAATCAACAGAGGCGGGAATCCCTTCGCGCACAATTTAATTTATAAGTTCGTCCCAGGAGCTCTCGATCGAGGTCATGGATGAGTGAGTTGCACCACCTCAAACAAGATTAACTAATCAAGTATTTATTTCTATGAATAATTAATTTTAGCTCTTTAGAACATTTTAGACCAACCGTTAAAAAGATGAGGGAAAATTCATCGAATGTGAAACTTAAGGCTTTGCCTGTCTTGTTACATTTTACTGAGTCAGTGTCTACTTTCGAATTTACCAAAAATTACTACTAACGATTTTCAGACTAGTTTCAGTGATGCACTCGCAGTTCTAAACAAATTAATGAAGAAATCAGACCAAGTTTCTTTTACGAGCCTCCTCAAATCAGAAGTAAAACTACAGAGATGAATAAAACTTAAATACCTGAACAGCTTCTGAATCGATCTAGTGCACTTTTGTTCTTAAGAAAGCTAGAGACAACGGGGCTATCCAGCTCCTCATTCTGAGTAAATCAAATATGCATTTAATTGCTATTTTCTTCCGTGTGCAAGCTGGGACAAATCTTTTTCTTTTTTCTTATGTCTATTCTTGAGAAAGAATCGGAATCGACGTTGGCTCGTCGAAGATAGTAGATCAAGTTCATTTTGCTACAAACAGAGGTCAAAACAATTTGAATATATCAACAAAGTTGAAATGGTAAATTGGCCACCGTTACGGTTATAAAAGCTGACGTTTCGAGCGTTAGCCCTTCGTCGGAGCATTTCGCTGAAACTCTTCTTTCTTTCTGCCACGACACGTCTAAACGCTAAAGGAAAAACTGTCTCAATCTTATTCGTGACTATCAACACAGGAAACTAAACTTGATTCATGAGTATTTCAGTTCGAGAGCTGACAAATGGGTCACACAACCGTTCATCCGGTAGGCAAAATGACTTTCCAACTCAATTTTCTAACTTACCAAAGGAAGACCACAAAACGTTTACCTATGTCTTCTTCAGCTTCTTTCACTTCTTTCCAAGATCTCAAACGCGTTGAAGCGTTATAAATGCGCAAGCACAGAAGAGATTACCATCGATATCATAATCAAAAGCGGCTTTTCGAGTATTAAATGAACTTTTGTTTCTCTTACGCGAGTAATCCTTCGTGGTTTTTTGACCAGTTTCAGGTTACAACGTTCGGGATAAGAAAGATGGGATACAAAATTTAAATTTCTGAAAAAATCCTTAGCTCTCGAGTGGTAATGAAAACTAGAATCTCAATCTCTTCTGCCCTCTTTCTCCTATGCTTATCCAGAGGAAAAACAAAATTGTCGGCATGGGCCTAGTTTGAATCCCCTAAAATCGAACAGATTAATAGGTTGTGACATGCTCTCTTCTATTTTATTGGTTTCTTAAGTTGCACATTAAAGCAAAGGAAAAGGGTTAAATTGGTGAAAACATTCGTGAGGCTTGCTGAACTTTGTTGTGAGGGAGGGCACCAAAACGTAAATTTTGTTCAGGAACCATTTTTAGGCATTGATTGACTCACTTTCACCTTCAGTGCGAAGTATAAAATGATGGATATAGCTAACATTGGACTCACTAGTTTTGATATAGTTAATTTATCGTTTTTATTGAGAAATGTTGGTGATGGTGTTAGTGAAGATGATGATAGTTATCATCTCTTATGCTAAAGCTATTTAAGAGAATTAAACAGTTTCCAGTATCATCATTTCACCCTTGGCCTTGAAACATTTGAATAGTTATTTGACAATCTTATACTGATAGGAAGTTTACGCTAAACTCGTGCCATAAAGCTAATGTTTTGGCACTTGTTAAAGGAAAAACTCGTCACCACTTCAGTTTCAAACTCAACATAAGCCTCCGTGCGTCATATGGGAGCCAACCCAGATGCGCCACGAATTGGTATTCATATTCGAATGGGAGATTCATTACTGTTGCCAAGATCTTGGATCAAAGAACCACTAGCTCCAACAGCAGGTTCGGCGAACCAGGCTGAGTGATATTGTAGCACTATGCCACTGTTATACCTTCGCACCTATCGCATGGCACTCACAACCAAATGCATGTAATCAGCATAAAGCAAGAGGACCAGACTTTGTATAAATTATAAGGAAATTCAAAATTAATAAAGATTTAGTTTTTCACATGGAGCTGAGCAAACAAACATATAAGCTCACCTTTGCAGAATAAAACGAATGTCAGCTTTTATGGCGTTACGCTAATTAAGCTTCAATTGAAAATATGGCAAATGTATGCACTGTAAACAATTACAGTGTTCTACAAACGGGGAGCGCCCGTAAATCGAGCAGCGCGCACAGCTGAGTTGGAAATTGGAGTATAATAAAAACATTTTCTCAGCGAACTTCAGCGATTTCAAATGTGGTGAGTTCGTTTCGATGAATGGCACATCTCAAGAATTGTAGAATTCTCGTAAGTATTTCTTCAGTCATTCCTCTGAATTTGGACCACTTTTTTTGGAAACAAAAAATGTTTAAGATAGCCCGGTTCCGGGTACAGGTAGGATTACCCGTACCCGTACCCGTACCCGTACCCGTACCCGTACCCGTACCCGTACCCGTACCCGTACCCGTACCCGTACTCGGTTACACGGGAAACCAATCAAACTTAAGATACACCGGGTGATACCGGATACGATCTGTGTTTCATATGCCATCTGAACATCGTCAGAAATAAGCCGAAAAAATTTTTATTTCGGATTTAATTGACCTTTTTTTCTCTTTTCTTTTAGTATGCTACAAATATGCCTTCGACTCAAAAATGGAGGAAGCCCCGTTTACTTCTGTCGAAACGTTTTAATCAAGAAGTATCCTTTCAAGTCAACATAAAGTATATAATTTGAATTTAGGTTTTTTTTCATCGTGGTTCATGACCTGTTGTGTTTCAAATCTATTTTAAATGTGTCTCCACTAAAAATTTCGTGAAGAGACTACACCTCAGTGGAAAGCAGCACGACCTTTTGACAGGCAAAAATTTCTCCACATTTTTGCCTCAATAAACTTTTTCGTAATCCCAACACGCTTCAAATCAGAAAAACAAGTGTTTATGCAAGAATCTGGATACCATTCTGGTCTACTAAGCAAAGATAAAAATTAAATACTTACTCGTTTCTCCATTTTTACCTGGCGCGAACTCACGTTTAGACCACTGATCACCACGGTAAAACGTGTAGGTTTTACGGGAAGGACGCGATCACGTGATCGTTTAATGAATTTAAAATAGCGCTAGCCGTACCCGTGCGTGAAAATCGGGGTATCTTAAGTTGTTTAATGTAAACGATTTGCGCTTAGTACATTAAGAATTTCAACTTATACATCAAGTAAATAACTTTTTGTGTAGCTGTTCCGTTTTTGGCGCCAAAATGCAGTCGTAAAGAGTCTGGGGACGAAATAGCTTTTTCCTATTAAATAGGCGCAACAAATTTAAATACTTTTTAACAATCAACCGAAGACATTATGGGGCGCCGTTTGTAAATTCATTATTTATTTCGCGTTTGGTTGTTTTTTACGTGATGTTCTTTTATTTATGATAATTTCATTATATCCATTGGTTATTTAATAAAACCAATCTCGCGTTATTTTGGTTATTTGATATAACCAATGTTGCGTTATTTGGACGCCATATTTGCATTCGGTGTATATTGTAGGGATTCTGGGCAAGTTCCTTTTTCTTTGCGCCTTTGTCAAGCTTTGATCGCGTTTTCGGCCTGGCTGATCTTGTCCTCTGTAGATAGGTTTTGGCTCCTTTTTCTTCTTTTCGTTTATGCATCAATACTGCTGGGCAAAAACTGAGCCGGTCAGGTCTTGAAATCATCAAGTCTGATGACACTTTGGTTATGTAAGATACACGTGAAACAAATAATTTTAAGATTTCTAACACTTGAACTAAAAAATGGTTTCATCGAATAAATAACCAACGAACGCAAGATTGGTTTTATCAAATAACCAAATAGCGCAACATTGGTTATATCAAATAACCACATAACGCAAGATTGGATTTATCAAATAACCAAAGTAACGCAAGATTGGTTTTATTGAATAACCAATGGTTGTAATGAAATTATCATAAATAAAAGAACACATCACGTCAAAAACGACCAAAAGCGAAATAAATAATGAATTTACAAACGGCGCCCCATACACGTCGCAGTTTTCTCCGTTAACATTTTAAGCAGGTCACGCAAAGGAATAGGACGTGACTTCTGCTAACCTGACACTTCTCTCTCTTTTAGGCTAAAATCTTACTCTTTTCTTTACAATGATATATGTAACTCTCTTGCCTATAATTCTGCGAAGAGGAAACAGGAAGTCATAATAAAGCACTACACAGAAACCCACGCGCATATTAAATTGAAAGCGGAGTACTTATCCTCGCTTTAGTCTGAAGAGAACTATTGAAAGTTTCACCTATGCTGGAGCGAGATGTTTCGTTATACACTTTGCTAAATACCTATGAGTGCATTGAACGAGTTTTAAGCATAATTATGTCAAGTTTCGGCGTCGTTCTACAAAAAGAATTCCCCATGGAAACGAATGAAGACAACAATTTACCAAGCCGATCTACAATTGTTTCGTTGTTCACTAAAATTCACATGAACCGAAATATTACAACTTTCCAAATTCTAGAAACAACATAACATCGAGTGCAACTTTACATTTCGGGGATGTTAGAATTATTCGTGCGGCTCAATTGTATCATGTTGGACTTTACAGAGATGGAATATTTGAAGCGATAAGAATAACCAGTTGTCAAAGACGCTTACCTCTCGTAAAAGGACAACAGGAACTGAATTCAAAGCTTGCTGATCACTAACAATTTAAAAGTGGCGACGGGTAGCATATCTCATCAAATGTATATCGACAATGTTTAGCGGCATTACATCTACAACGGAATAAGCAAATCATCCAAAATGAAGGCGCTGGGCCCAGTAACAAGAAAGCCTCGATTGTTGTCTCTCTCAAGTGTGGTCTTTATGAAGAACGTGGGCTCCTGTTCCAAATATCAGCAGGTTATAGAGATCATTTCCCCCTCAAGAGATTACAATAACCACTTTATAATCTTGTTTCCCCTCAAGACATCGTGCTTTTTACCGATTTCCTTCCCTTTGGCAATTCTCTTTTTTTTTTTCCTTCGTGTCCCCAATTTGTTCTTCAACCTTGTTCTTGATGCACTCGTCGGATAAAAATGATATGAGACTATATGGACAGTGGGTTACCCCATCTATCTGGGGTCTCCCACCTTCTTGTAAACCGCAGACCTCTAGAGTGTTCCTCTCCCTCTAACGGTAAACTTTCTTCACCAATTTCCTGAGAGCGGAAACCGCATGAAATTTGAATCTATACATAGCAGTATGATAAGACCAAGAGAATGTTATATTATTTTGATTAGACTGACTAAACAGTGTGTAGCCCACCAGCGAAGATGCGCCTTGTCCTATCATGCACGGAGTTGGTTTCAAGGGATTGATAGAGTAGTTCGAAGGAGTAGATTTTTTAGAGGAGAAAAGATGACACGAATAAAGCATAATAAAGCGGTCAAATGTTAACAAGCTTCTTTCAGTATCATATTGATGTTTGACCACGGAGATTTTCAAAGTCAAACAACTTTGCAGTTTGGCCAAAGGTTTTCGCCAAAATCGCCACTTGCTCGCTATTATCCATCTTATAATTAACAATTATTCACCAAAGTGGAGGTGGTTAGTGGTGGATATTTATCGAGCCGCGAAGCGGCGGGGTAAATATCCACCACTAACCACCGACACTGAGGTGAATAGTTGTTTTAGTATATACTAAAACAGTGAGATGATATACACCACCGTAGTTAATTTTAGTGATTTCTTCGCTTGTCACGGATGCAAACCGGGACGCCATTTTTTCCCGAGTTGCTCGGAGGTAAATAGCAAAGGATATTCGGAGTTTGACTAGCCAATCAGAGCGCGCCTTCAACGCTATCCACTGTTTTAGTATATACTAATTTACACTATAACCGTGAGAACCTGCCATTTATCATATATACAGAGAAAATATACTTAAGCAGGTTGAAGTATGACTGTCTAGACTCCATAGCTGGATGAACATACAATATCGTCTCCCTCACAGGCAGCCGTTGTTTTGTAACGTGTTTGTGCTCTTCGCGTTGTCACACCTGGAAACCACCAGCTGCTGTGGGTAAGACAACTTTGGAGATCACCTTTTCAGTAATAATATAAAAACAACTCATAGACATTTTAAGGTTCTTTTTTGTTTTTCTTCGTAAAAATGATAAATTTGGTGTAGTGGTTGTAATAGGCCGGAGGAATGCCATCTGCACGGCTATGTCTACTTGTGAATGTCATTTTAGGGACACGTCGTCCACTTTTCTTACGGAGTCGTTTTGAAACTTATTTAAATATTTCGTCACTTTTTGTAAATATTCCTCCTTATTTTTCTTCTTTAAGCTGTTCATTCATGCCGGCTTTGCTGAAACTGAAGTGGTATTCGGCAGGACTTGGCATGCACGTATTAAAACAGCGCACGCAATTGCGAGATATGCCCGCCGGTGAAAATAATACAAAATTATTATGGGAAATAAAGAACAACTTGTGAGGTCTAAAGAGTCAAGCTTCACCAAAACTAGAGATGATAAAATATGTTGGCCGAGCGGTCGTACACAGGGCTGCTCTAAAAGCTTGCGTACGCTTGAACGCGCAGCAAATAGTGAGGCCAAACTTTCTGGACTTCTTTTACGCCTGATTTCATGTCAATAGTCCATTTTACAGTTTTACAGGGCCTGTGGAAGTATCTGTGCGACCGCG
The DNA here is from genome assembly GCF_964205215.1 of Stylophora pistillata. Taxonomy (NCBI): domain Eukaryota; kingdom Metazoa; phylum Cnidaria; class Anthozoa; order Scleractinia; family Pocilloporidae; genus Stylophora; species Stylophora pistillata. The sequence continues at coordinate 12,012,853 of NC_142526.1, forward strand.
GGTTCAAATTTAAAAGAGCACCTCCGCAAAATTACAATTGAGTTTAATCACATTATTCATGAACCTGTCAAAGGAAGTGTTATAAGTAAGAATAATTTACATCATGACGAACTCCAATCAAAAGTCAGCAAAGTACTAAATTTTATTTTTTTTTTACTTTTAACCTCAGGAAACTATAACTTAATACAAGGGTATATCATTAGTCTTAACTATCCTTTGCCCACTCCGTTTTGTTAAATTTTACAACTTTCCTACTTCTTTATCACAAGTCCTCTTCTTTGTTACATTTACTCAAACAATGGAAGACATGACTTTGGAATGAAATTAAAAAAAAAAAAAAGAAAAAGGCCTTTAAGAAGACCATATGGGCTGGCCAAGCGAGACTCACAAGGTTAGACAATAATTGTTTTATAGTGAAGGTGTGATCTCCACCGTACTAAAAATAATCACATCTGCGTCTCTCATTTTTATTTGATAAAAATAGAATAATTACACTCGGTCAACCTTTTCAAGGGAAAAGAAGGAGAGGAATGCCTACTCACAAGTAACAGATGTGATTGCCTGTTGTCATCTTGTCACAATTTTGAAACGTTTAAGTCCAAACTTAAGGCATTTCTTTTTGCAAGAGTTTTTAGCGACTAAGTCATTTCTTTTATAAGTCATCTTATTTATTTCCGTCCATTACCTTGTAAAGCACATAGAACCTTCGTATATGCGCTATATAAATGAGTTGTATTATCATGACATGAAGTTCGAGGACGAACCAGAATCTTGTTTCATGTACACGGCCCGAGTGATTCACAACTCTCGAAAGTAATATTGGACTTCACCTCTTCGTAACTATGGGCTTCCCTTCTTTAAGCTTTACCCTAATGCAGACCTTGCGGTACTCTTACCCTTGGGGAAAAAGTCATGCCCACAAGCTGAGCAATGTATTCTGAAAACAAAAATTAACAAATACGCGTTGAAAGAATTCCATAACTAGTAAAATGTCAAAAGAAAGATGTTTTTCGCGTCGTCACAAATGGGGAACAAGGAAAAACGGCTACTATTATATTGATGATGACTGCCAAGTGACATTTTTTATAACTTAGGATTACCGTGCACCTCCAGGGGTGTCTCGCGTGCAAGCGATGTAGCACGTCCGGTTTAAACTGTAGATATCTAAACCCCTATATCAAATTAAAGCTTATAGGACTATCATCAGACTATACCAAAAATTTTGAAAAAATTGAACTGTCGAATTTTTTACGACTACTAAATGCGAGCGCCCGAATCACCTTTTGAACGTTACATGTCAAAGCGAAGTTTGTTTTTCGCTTATTTGATGTGTTCCTCCGTTTCCGGGGCCAAAGCGCGAAAAAAAGGTGTCTGCGATTTGCCATATTCAATTTCAGTGAAAAGTTACAGAACATTTTTGAAATACGATTAAAAAAATGTGGAGTGATCGAACAAAAATCGCTTTTGAAAAAAGGTATTTAGAAATAAAAAACTCGGAGACCCGCTTTTGTTGTTTATATGTAAAACTAGCTACTGTCAAAATTTGAGAGAAATCGAACAAATTCACTTTGACATGTAGCTCTTAAACGGTGATTCGGGCGCTCGCATTTAGAAGTCGTGAAAAATACGAGAATTAATTTTTGTTTCAAAATTTCTGGTATAATCTGATAGCCAGTCCTATAAACTTGATATAGGGGTTTCGATATCTACAGTTTAGACCGGTGACCATGGGAAAATGAAAGCTTAGATAATAAAAAAATTAAATGCTCCAGTTTGGCCATTCAGTGACGATGGGGGATTTCTGAAGCTAGTTGAATTGTGACAAACTTACATGTTGTGCTGAATAAGCCAGACAAGACACTGCCAGTGTATCTCTTGGGAGGATGGCAAAACCTGTAAACCGCTAGGTGTGTCCTGAAAATACACATTACAAGAACATTCTTCTCACTTTAAAATAGTACTTTTTGGTTCTTGGTTAAAAGTATCTAATGAAACAATGAATGACTAATGTTTCGTTAATACAATGAATTATTAACTTGATTTCCTGATTGACTTTGATTGACACTAAGTTTCGCAATTAAGCCACGTAAATAAGTCTGCTTTCAGTTCAGATGGATAGATTCGAAGTGACCTTCATGTTTTGCTGACCTGTCGCGCTGACCCGTATTCTGTTTTACCCTGATCTGTTATATCTGTTGCTGACTTGTATACCGTGAAACAATCCTACTAGACATCGCCACAGAAGTAAGTTATTAGTGCTGCAATTCTAGCTAATAGTTTGACTCTTGTGTTTATGTATCGATAGATCCTGTTCAGTTTCTCAAATGTATCTAATTTCTTTTCTCTAGATCGAATAATAATATACTGGAATAAATTATACGATTTGCGTAAGCTAGTTGGATTGCCTGTTTGGTTTATCGGACAAACTAATATCTTTTTGAGTTCTTTCAAGTTCAAGTCTTGGCACCTCCACGTGAAGGGGATAACCCTAGCACTTCAGGAAGTTATTTCTCCTTGCAATATCTGTACATTTTAATGCCAACAATGGGGAAGGGGAAAGTAGAATATCAACAAATAAATTCTTTGTGATCGAACACCATATTTTCTCAAAGCTCAGTTTTAAAAAAAAGGAAAATCAAAAGGCACAGGTTGAGTAACAATGATCTGTATAGAGAATGCATACATGACATATTTGTGATTGAGGCAACATAGGTAAACTTAATAAACCATATAAACTACAAAGCTCACTTTCACAACACAGTCACTATGCAAAAAGGATACAAAATTATATAAAAAATGTAAACATCACATTACACAAATAGGACTAGACCCTAGCCTTCCATTAAGTTATTTCTCTTGCAATATCTCTACATTTTAATGCTGACAATGGGGAAGGGGAAAGTACAAATATCAACAAATGAATTCTATGTGATTGAACAACATATTTTCTCAAAGCTCATATTTACAGAGATCTGTTTCAGACAGTAAAGAGAATTCATATTTTGATCTCAGGAGTGAAACCATTTGACCCTGCAACTAAGGTAGATTATTAGATTTAGGATTAAGTAGAACCATGCCCACTCAAACTGCCAGGAGGGGACAAAAAAACAGCTACCAAAGACTTTGGAGCTGGGGTTACAGTGTACTTGATGGTAAATGACAGGAGTTGGAGTCAGAGAGAAAGGATCTAATATGTCCTCTCAGCTAAGAAATCATCGATCCTTGCTCTCTGACAACCAGGAAATTACCTGCATAAATATGTAACACTCGTCATGGCCACTCTGTGGTCTAACCCTGCAAGGTCCACTGGAAGAAAGGCAAAACAAATAAAGATGAAATAGAACTTGAAAAACATAAAAATGAGCCTCCATTAATTAACAGTTGATTTATTGGAAGATGACATCGATGTTACTGTTTGGGGTTGTGCTGATTAATTTGCATTGCGACAAATTAGAGTCTGTCATTATACCTGTCAATCAATAAAATTTTAACCTTTTATATGTTGTTCATTGTTGTAATGATTAAAAGGTGAATTTAATATCAAAATACGTTTGTGCATGGGTTTTTGGGAGGGTGACAGTTTTGGGGATGGCTAAATTTCTCCTCCTAGATGAGATGTTAGTCTATCACTCACTCAGGTTACACCTAGCTTTTTTTTTCCAGGTTCTAGTGAGTTCACCAGTATTCATTTAAAATTCTGCAAATTTCCGGAGAAAGGCACTGTAGGAATAAGTACCTATTCCTAGAACATAATATATAATGACCTGGGTGGGGTGCAAACCAGGACACCTTCAAATGAGGTCTAGTGTGCTAGCTGATTTATTACAGATAGTTTTTTTTTCTGTTTTCCATGCTTCTTTTAGCTATACTGAACAGTATCAAATTCACAACTACAGAAGGGCAAAGATATTTGAAAAATCTAATGTGTCTGGTATCCATACTTACCAGTATTTGTACATGGAACAATCTGTACAAACTGCATCCACATCTTGGTTATTATGCTATCAACACAAAAATTACAGTCAACATAACAATTAAATAGAGCATTCAAACATTTTATCTTTAATCCCTATGCTCATTATTTTCAAAAACACTTTGTCTAACATTTTGCTTGATGCTCTCGTTTGTGATAATCATCACAGTTTCTTCCTAATATTCTCAAGCACAGCCTATTGATGATTAACAATTATTTGCCAAAGGCGAGGTAAATATTGTCAAAAAATTCCCGAGACGAAGTCAAGGGGATTATTTGACAATATTCCCTGAGCCTGAGGTGAATAATTGTTTTAGTATAACTTCAGCGCTGAACTAGAGAGAAATTTCTAAAATCATAACATAAATAGTAACATTCATTAACATTTTATATAAACCACGTGGAGTGGTTTATATAATGTCATATAAGGAACCACTCAACCTATCAGATTGCTGGAAACTCTTTGCTCAGCTCTGAAATTATAGTAAGATCCAAGATACACTATATACATCAAATCCTGCCCTTTTTAATGATTTTGGAGAATCCTTAACAACTGGAAACATGTTAAAGGCCTTGCTCAACTCTAGCTCAACTAAAAGTGGAAGAGAGTCAATTCGTGAAGAGAGAGAAGGTACAGAAGGTGATTGCTCTTGAGTTAGCAGCTTCATGAACAACTCTTGTCCTTCAAGGAAAGTTTTTCTAAACTTCGGTTGTAGACACAGCAGTAATACACTTTCATGAAAAGAAGAGGTTACACAGCTTACATCACCTGTTTTCAAGACATCAGATGCCTTCCAGAAGAGAAGAAATTGTGGCCCCTTTCCACTGTTACTGCATGATGACAACAAGTACACATTGTCATAATCTCCTGGTTGCTTCTTTTCCTTGCCACTGTATTTTGATGAAAAGAACTCATCCTCTCCCAGTTGTGTGGCAGAATCAAGAATCAAAGTGAAATAAACCTGCACATTGGGCTCCAAAATTCTCTGCAATGTACAGTGCACATGTTTGCCCAAATAATCTGAAATTGTCAGGAACATGGAGTCAAGCTCTTCCAAACAGCTGAAAATTTCTTTCATATGACCTCTTTTTTCATCTCCTGTTTTCATACCTGCCAGACTGACAAGAGAAAGAAAATGAGAACAGAGAGAACCTCTGAAGAGGCCATCGGCATCTACCAAATAGAACATTTGATAAAGTTCAAGGGAAATAACCTTGGTCTTCATGGACAAGTCATCCCTTGACAAGAGCTGATGATGTACAAAGAGGAACTCCTCTTCTGTCTCTTTGACTTGACCCAAGGAGTGCAGTAACTGACCTAGTAAATAGTGGCAGAAGGCAACATCTGGATGATCATGGTGCAAGCCATGGTGCACAAAGATGTCATTGGCTATCTTCCCATTGTCCAAAGCTGAACACACAAACTTTCCTTTCCTTTGCAAAATAGATGCATCTTGAAGATAAGCAAGACCTGTCTGAAGGGAGACCTTACGACAAGTGGATATGAAGATTTCTAATGCTTCTTCAATGATTAATTTAGCATTCTCGAAATTTCCAGCCTTACTCTCCAGGTCACCTGACTTCAAAAGGATTTCTCCTACTTCAGGGTGGTGGTGATTTAATTTCTCAAATAAGATGTGAGCTTCCTTCAGATGATGATGCACCTCTTTTAGGTTTCCCTTGTGCAAGGCAAAGGTACCCTGTAGACTCTTGCATGATCCAGCCATGTGATACCCTCGACCAAAGCAGTGGATGAATATTTCCTCAGGTTTTTGGAGAGTGCTCTGTGCTTCACTGGTCTCACAATACTTGACTTTGAAGTGACCAATTTGGTACTGTAAAAAGCCAAAGAGTGGGCCATTTCCACCATAAACATGCAGGAATGTTGACTCCAACTCGTCAATTAGCTGCCTAGCTTCTTTGAGGCACTTAATGGTGCCAAGGTCATAACAGGTTGTTATGAAGTCAGTGGTTGTGCTTTCATGAATGCATCTGCAGCAAACAGTTGCAAGGCAAATTCTTCCAGTTTGTCATGTTTAATCTTTTCATCTTCATGTTCTTTCAGCTGCAAAGACATCAGCTGCTTCATGTACTTCAGTGCAAACGCACCACTAATGTCATCTGAATGTCAAATTTCACAGCAACTCTGAGACTATCAAAATAACTTTTGTAGTCTGTGATCATGAGTTCCCTAGACAAGCGAGCAAGTCTAAAAATAACTTTCAACATCAAATGATTGTCCATTGGTGAGGTTCTTGCAGTATCCTGGTACAACTCAACTGCAGCATTACAATAAGACTGAGCTTTCCGATAGCCCCCACAGACCTTATGGAAGGCTGCCAAGTTAACAGTAGCAATAACAATGCCCAGATGGTTCTGTTCACGTGGAAAGTACCTCAATGCACTCAAAAAGCAGTTTTCACTAAGCTCATACTTCATCCTCAGATTTAACATTGCTCCCACAATGATCATCAAATAACTATCACTTGGAGAGTCCTGATGGCAGTTTGTTATTTTTTCCAAACAAGCAATGTCTCCACTTTGAAAAGCCAGGAGACTTGCAAGATATACCACATTTAATTCATTACAAGAATCACTTTGAGGAGGATGAAACATAAAGTTGGTTCTGGAACCTTCTAAGGAACCTACATATCATATAGTTTGTACAACATATCTTGGTGTAGCTTTAAGGTAAGCTTGACCTTCATCACAGCCACTGACTGCTCTAATGATTCGAGACAACTTTTCAATACTGTTACTTCCATCTGTGATCTTGTCATGGAGAAAATAAAATTGCAAATTTTCAAGAAGCCTGTCACAAGCAGCTTTATCACTCATGATGATAGATGATTTGAAGATCAGATTTTTTTTCTCCTTTTCTTTCTTCCTAAAATGAAGTAAGACAACAAGAAAAAACATTTAGCTTCTAAGGAAACTAATACATCTTATAATATATTACCAGCAGGGGTCATTAGAAGGGAAATATATTAAAATCCATGTCAATGTGTGCAAGTATACAACACCATTACACATTCACCTAATGTCAATGTGCAAAAAGTAAAGCCAATTACATTTACTACATTTCAAGCAGTGACTGTTTTGGTCACAATGGCCACTAGAAAAGAATTTATGGCCATTAAATTTTGAAAACTGGGAACTAGTTTTCAACCACTGTGTGGCAAGTGGTAACATTAATTTTGTTAAACTTATAGTATTCACAATTTGATGTCAAAGCTGATATTCAGTGATACTTCTGCACATATTAAATGGTAAGTTCGACCCGAGTGTGCATCTACAGTTGTGCAAACAGCTAAACGAAATCATAGAGCACGACTATACAACATTCAACCAACAATTTCCCCTTTAACATCTGTGCAATTTATTGGCAAAAACCACCTAAATGAATAAAGAAAACTTGAAATTACTGATTGGACTTTTTTTTATCATGGTGGCTTGAGAAAGTCAGACTAAACAAAAAGGAGTTAGTAATGAAAGGCTCTAGTTCAATACACCATTACTGCAGGTCTCTTATGGAATTTCATTTGGCATCCAACTGTCTCTTGTCATTAGTATCACTTCTTCCGTTTATAACAACAATCCTTGCATAACACTACTGCAGAAGAGCATAAATAACGATTATTGAAAGACTGGGAATGGACTTTTTGTATTAGTTCATAATTTAGGGGGTCCACTTCCAGGGAAATTTTTAAAATGCATTTTCATATACTTGTTCAGTTACAAGCACTGATGCACTCTTTTATAAAAGGTTTATTAACCTATTGATGTCCAGTGCGCCCGTAAGCGCCCATGTGGACCCACACCCTTTCTACGCCTTATGACGTCATCACTTTTAACCCTGGAGCACGACTTTTAGCACGTACTTGAACAGGTTGAAAATATCTTACAAACGATACCAGAATGAGCGCAATTGAGTGAAGGAGATTAGAGAAATAGCCAAAAAACCATGTAACTTTGACCTGAAAATCTGCACGAAAATCTCGTTCCATTACCCACCTACCTTTCTGAGCATGTGGTTTGAAAATAATGAGTAGTTTCCTAAAACATCTCTACACCAAAATGAAGCCTACTAAATCTCCAGCAAGTGAGGAGGAACTTCAGGCAAGGAAAGGGGGAAAAAAAGGGCAGGAGAAAGAAAGAAATGTAAAAGTCGTAAGTGGGGCATTACTTTTTAACCCAAAAATTTTGCTTTCTGCACATGCCCGAGATTTTCAAGCTGCCATTTTGCATTTGGATCGAAAGGCCGTCGAGTGTACAAGCTGTCAATGGGTTTGTGGTAAGTTTGAGCTTTTAAACCCACAACAGTGACCCGAAATCTGCTGGACTAGCTTCAAAACACAGTTTTTCACAAAAGCTGCGGCTATTAATGGATTAAATTTGTATTTTGACATTGTTCAATGATAAGAAGTGTTCTTAATTTGTGATAAAGACTATTAAGGGGTTCTTCTTGGTAACTGTAACTAATAATGGAAAGGTTACTTCACTCAGATAAACATGGTCCACAGGCCGAGATGTCCATTGTCTGTATATTGTAACCATTCAGGTTGCTTACTTTCCGAAAAACTAGTTTTGGTAGGCTCTATAAAAATTTTCATGAAAAGCTTTACGATATATATCTTGGAAAAAATCACGTGGGGGCCGGGAATGGGGTGGATGGGGGGATGCTTGAGGGTGGCCACTGTTAACTTATCACGAATAGTGTGCTGTCAAAGACTATGTATACTAATAATGAAGTGCACAAGTGGATTGCAATTTTCCAATATTTAGAAAGTCAGACCTTGATTAATGATACTTATTTAATTGAACATATGTAATATTGATCACAATACATATCAAAATACAATGTAACAGCTGAATTCTTCAAAGTTCAGCAAAGATAAATTTCAAACGAGCTTAAATAACTTCAACAAACAAGTAATGAATTAAATATCATGTGCCTTTTTTCAGTTTAAGAACATGCTCTCTCTTCTTTTCAAAGCAGAACAAAATTGTTTCCTTGTCAGAGATGTTTAGCCTTCAAAGAACAAAACCTAACTGAAAGCAATTTTTCAATGTACAAATTTGTTTCTGTCATGATGCATACTTGTTAAATAAGGAGATAAATTTACACACATCAGAAATGTAAAAAAAACTTTTCCCCCGTAGCACACTTGTTCTTCTGAATAACAACAGAGCCTTGTGCAACTGAGAATCACCATCACCAAAAGCAGCAGTTTTCATTCTGGAGCTGGGCTGTACAGTGGGTGTCTACACACTGGGCAGGTACGACTAAAACAAAAACACACAATAACTTCTCATTGGCACACAAAGAATTTTTGCTACCTGTACACTGTAGTTAACTTATGTAGGTTACAAGACCCACAGTAGAAACCTGATTTCCCACATGTAAGAGAGAGCAAGGTGCTGAATGGGTTCCTCAATTGCAAGAAAAAAAATCTGACTTTTTTTAAGTTGTTGTTTCTATTATTCCTTTGCATTGTCTAGTTATTGGATTGTTTATCTATTCATCGCTTTTGAGTAAAGCAGTTCAAAGAGATAATTGAAATAAGTGGAGTAGAGAAATATCAATGTTTGAAACAGGCAAGCTTACACCATAGCTAAGGGAAGGTTGTTGCTTACAAAAGGAGACACCACAGGGATTTTAATTTATTTTCCTACCACTTTAATGCCTTAATCTAGACCCAAATGATTCTCATAACTTCTCCTTAGGTTTTTGGTATAGCAAGCACCACTATCAACAACAGACTCTTTCAGGACTGCAAACAAAAGCCTCCATAACCAGACAAACTTAAGCCTAATTACATTAAGGCATAAGATCAATAGCCACTTTCTGAGGGCAAACTTTAACAAATAAAATGTAAGAATTTCCAAAGGAAGCAAATAATCTGGTCAGTCATGTTAAGCCAAACTTTTTTTTTCCTTAGGAAAGAGATGACTAACAAGTGAAAATTGTGTACTCCAACACAACATCAGAAATAAACAAACAAGGTAAAGAGGTCAAGAAAAAATGATTAAAGAAGTGCTTACATTCCATTCTGTATCATGGCTATTGCACATTCCCGGTGAACCTTGTGTGAGCAGGGTAAAATCTGACATCCACTGAAAGCATCCTACATGAAAACCATGAAAAATTACTCTATTGAATTTATGATTGGAGCAGTGTTATTAGATAGCCAAGAAATGAGGGATAAAAAGAAGGTGAAAACTAATCTTCTAGTATATAAACATGTAGAACAAAAGTACATTTACATGTCTTTTAGGAAAATAAAGAAAAAATTTCATAGGGTATAAAAGTGGTCAGAGAACACAGCTTGTGTGTAGGTGATTTTGGTTACATTAGTTTGGGAAGAACACAGTGATACCCATAAGAAAATATCAACTACTGTTACAGTTACAAAAATAATAAAAATGATTAAAACCTATGGTTTAGTATTTTTAAAGTTAACAGCTCACCTCCAAACAGATACAACACTCATCGTGGCCAGAGTCTGGCCTACACTTGTGTTTTCCTTGGAGGCGCTTGTCAAGACAGACATTACACACATCACAGTGGAATGATTTGTCTTTATGTATGCTACAAAAAAACATAGCACTATAAGACCACTGCTCCACTATAAATGATAGAAAAATAAGATCTGGAAAGTTAGCTACAAGGTAAGAAAAACTTAAAAAAAAAAAATCCTATGACTTCAGTGTTGTGGGTTGCAAAGGGATGACTCTTGGAGAAAGGTTGAAATTACTGTCCTTGACAAAGCTAATGTGGCCTTGGAAGATAAAAAGATGAGGAAAACACCATAGCAAAGTTTCTCATTAACTGAAGAATTTGTTTAGTCATTTACCGACATATTCCACATTTTTCACAGTGGTATGGATTTTTGTCGATACTGGTGAAGTGTTTACAAATAGCGCAGAAGTAAGCTGACATCTTTGCTCCACAGCTACGACACTTAGCACTGTCTTCACCAATCTGAAAGGAAATGATTTGGAAAATCAAGTCTCCCAAAGTACATAAGTGCAAATTATCATTGCAGAGTTCTAAGCATAGATTGCCTCATTTATCAAAGAGAGAGCAGTGCTCTAAGCTGTGGCCATTGTATTCACCATGGAAAGCAGGAAACATTTTGGTATTTAAATACATTGAGATTTGTTTTGCCTGTTTTCTTGTTTGTTCGTTTGTTTTTTAAGACAACTAAAATTGTATGTACATTGTGTAGTAACCATTCTGAGATTTTACATCATAGAAAGTGCATCCTAATGAATTACTCACCATAAAAGTTTACAAAATTACTGAAAAAGAGGACAAAGTCATGAATCTCTACCCTGCATTTTTTGTTTCACCCTCAAAAAAAGACAACATGACTAAAAACCCTTCATTTACCTCTTGTTCATGATGACAATAGCTGCATTTAAGGTGAGTAGCATGACTTGCTTTGGCTTCCTCATTGTCACATTCTTTGGAATTGTTATGGCAACGGTGGCAGGAATAGAAGTTCGTACAGCAAGGAAAACGCACTCTACAATGACGTTGGTAATGTTCACAAAGCCACAAAGACTGTCCAGTAACTGGTTCCTGCTGTTGAGGCCATCCTCTGGCTTCCTCTAGCTCTCTTGCTTCTCTTTCTCTCTTCTTCCGTGCTCTTTCTGCTCGTATTTCATGCTCTTTTCTTTCAATTTCCCGACCAAACTCTTCTCTTTCTTCCCTTTCCCGCAGAACTCTTTCCACCATTGCACAAGCTTCCTCAACACGCTGTTCCAATTCAAGCAAGGAGTTATCTGTGGACTCCACCGACTCTGTGCCATAGTTTCTGTTAGTGACTAATTCACCAGTTTGGCCAGGTTGTTGATTAAGACTTCCTCCTGTATTGGTACCAGATATTAACCCAGAGCTTGAAGAATTATGGGCCCTGCTTCCTTCTCTATAATGGGCAGAGGCCAAACAATCACCAGATGTGTTCATCGCATTGCTACTAGAGTTACCCTGACCAGATGTATTCAAAACATCCCTTCCTGTTGTGACTGGCAATAACTGACTACTTCCACTTGATTTTAATCCTGCTGAAAGCTTCCTGTCAAATCCATTAGCCCTTGCACCTGAAGATGCTGTTGGGGAAGCATCTGGACGGTAATCATAGGTTTGCATATTAACTGATGAAGTTCCTAATAATCCCAGATTTGTTGTTGAAGGTAACATTGATGAACTGCCACTAACGTCACTGTTTTTATGGGTAACAGTTGCAGATGGAGTCATTTCATGTCCTGTGGTCCCTGTCAGGTCAAAAGAAAAACCTGAACCATTGAATCCTGGCTGAGGTGGTTGATTAATTTGCAAACTTGTAAAATGCCCATCTGGTGGTATTTGAGGCTCTTTTGTACCAAGAGCATAGTCATTTACTGAGAAATTGGAATTTGATGTGTTAAAAGCACCTGTTTGAGATCCTGTGGTCTGCATGAAATCAGAGGTCAATCCTGAACCAGTGAACCCTGAATGAAGTTCATCCCTTTGTAAATATGGAAAAGTCCCATCTTGCATTCTTGTACAAGGGGCAAAGTCATTGGCAATAATAGGATTTAACAAGTTAAAGTCAGTGTTTAAGCCATTATTTCCTCCTATGTACACTCCACCAGCCTGATGGAACAATAAGGAATGCGGTTGATTATATGGATCTGGCCTTCTAGCAAATTGAGAGTCACCCAGGTTTTGTTTAGCTTTGTTTGAGTCCATCAAGTTTTTCATGCCATCTACATGAGAAGCTCCTGGTAATGAAGAATTTTCAGTAAATATCTCCTCAGCATTAGTGTAATACAGACTTTCATGAAGATGTTTGTCTTCCGAGTGTCTTGCTAAGAATGCATTGGCCACTCCCTGAGCCACTGGTCCACCAACTTGAGGAGGAACTAAATTTTCCAATGAATAAAGCAAAGAAGTTTCTGAAGATCTATCTATTTTAGGAGGTCTGTCTCTTGGTCTGGCCCCTAAATGCTCCCATTTGTTTGACTCATTGCTCACATGAGAATCAGACTGATCAACAGCCCTGTCCTTTTTAACAGTGATCCTTGCACCTGAAACATTTTGCCTCTGTGTTGTGTCTCCATAAGGAAGAGAATCTTGATTCTCACCAGTAAAGTCTTCTAGCATTAAACTATGTTGGGCTCTATCTGGTAAGTTAACAGCACCATCTACAATGTCATTGAAATGATGATTAAAATTGAACTGTTGCTCTGCACCATCATGAAGAGAGGATTCATTTGAGCCTTCCCTGCCCCTTTCATTTCCAGCACCACATGCTCCTTTCAGCTCTCCACTTTCAAATTGTTCACCTGTAACTGAAAGTGACTGAGACCTCTCTTCGGATACCACTCCAATACTTGGCACATCAAATGACAGAGAGAAGCTTGAGGCTGAGTCACATCTTTCCTTTGACAAATCCATGTCTACAAAACTTGATTCATTTATGATCTCTGCATGAAAAGTAATAGCAGCAACTTCACTATCACTGTTAAATGGGTTTATATTAGAACTGTTGGAAAATTGGACCTCTCCATCAACTTCAGTGTTGTCAGAAATGTCTTTCCATTCTTCCACTTCATCAGCCTGCTTACCATCAACACCAGAAACACTTTCAGACCCTTCATTCTGTTGATTTTTCTCTTGAGATAAATAAGACTCCCCTCTGTATGATTTATCACCATTGTGAAAAGGTACAGCAAGTTTCTCTACAAGATCAAAACGATGGATTCTTCTCAGGAGATCTCTAACAAAGGAACAGGAAAGTTCCCCTTTTCTTTCCAATTCCTCAAACAACTCAGAACCCTCCCTGATCCTGGCAAGTCTAAGGCAATCCAATAAAGGTCGAACAAGGCTCTTGATTCTGCTTAATTCCAATTCTGATAATGAATTTGAGATCTCCTGAAGTCTTTGTTGAAATAAGAAACCTGGAAGAGGACAGGCACAAAATAGATGCAAGGCAAATGTTAGAAATGCAGGTAGTTTTCTCTCTTATTCATATCAATAACATCTTGGAATAGTATAATGCAAGCATTTATACACATCCAAGAAAGGTGAAATTTTGAGAGCCTTTTTCTCATAGTGGAATTTCAAAATAAAGATAAGTGTACGTCCTAAATTTTTTGAAACAACTTATCATACTGACTAAATGGCTATTAAACAAGGTTCTAGATTCTGGTAGTATTCACTACTGCCTTTTGAGGTGCATTAAAGATGAAGACAGAAAGTCATGATCACTACTATTCAAGCATACTTTCTGATTATCATCTTTAAGACATGGTAAGTAATGTACCTCATAGTAGAAATTTTGTAGTAAAGTAATTTATAACATACAATTAGTATGAATCCTAGGTGGAGCATAATAGCCACAATATTTATTTACTAGGTAAGATAGATGCACATTCCATGTGGTAAAAAGTTTGAAATGAAAAAGAGTCTTTACCTGAGTTGTTTAAAGGACCCGCACCACCAAGCAGTTTAGCCCCCATAACTGAGAAGTCATGAGATGCACCTCTTACTCTACCAGGCATACTCGTCCTACTGGCATGTTCACTGGGGGGCTGATAAATCTTGATGGATCGCTTTTCTTTGCTTTCTAGAAACAACTGTCTTCCTACTTCAGCTTGAAGGTCTTGTTTTTCATCTTCAGAGAGCTTCCACTTCTCTTTCAGCTCTACCACTTCTTCTCTTAGTTTACGACATTGATCCTGGTAGAAGGCAACTTCACCTTGCAATTCACAAACAAGGCCATTAATGGCAACAGTCCCTCTGTCATTCTCCCTTCCAACTGTAGTAAATGAAGGTCCAGGACTCTGATCAATTTCTATTCCTTGGTCCTCCCTAGACTCCTCTTTGTGGAAGCATGTACCAACCCCTTTAACACTGAAGGCCTCTTGAGGAATTACATTTGGTAGCAAATTTTCCTTGGTTTCTGGGCTAGGATGATTATCTGCAATTAAACCTTCTTCACAATTTGACTTCTCTGCTGCACTCTCAGAGTAGTGACTGTTGAAAAACACTGCCTGTGATGTTGATGGTGTGTCTGAAACATTACCAGTCTCCTTTCCTGCACATGTTTCCTCAATGACATCCTCCAAACATGGAAAAGCTTCTGGCTTAAACTCTGGTTTTTCATTTGTGGCATCATATTGACTTGAAGGCAAACAGTTCAGTGATGAGGATGACACAGGAAGTAACAGAGAGTTGACATGTTCTTCTGTGCCATCAGTAGTATGTAATTGGTTGTTAATGCCTGAAAGTTGTTTATCTAAAGATAACTGTCTGTTTCTCAAAATACACTCCAAAAGTTGTACACAAACATCTGTGCCAAGCGTGTCATCAGGGTGGGCAGTGAATGATGGGCACTCGGTATCCTGTCAAATGAGAAATCATAGTCAACTAAAAGCAAATGAAAATAATACAGCAAGTCATTACTAATCTTTTCAAACTTAATTTCTGACAACATCTCCCAGCTATGGCTAAATGAAAAATGATACTCAAACCTTCTTTCAGGTAAACCTTCAGCTCCTGCTGAATATGGACTCATTTTATACTAGAAATACCATCCATTATGAATTCTGAATCAGTGACTTTTAGAGTCTGATCCAAGAGGAAAGCTCAGTGACCCCAGCAACAGCTTGAACCCAGAACAATTGATCCACAGTCCAGTACATTCCCTCATTTTAACTAAACTAAACTTGGAAACATTTTAAACACCCCTTTTATTAATCATACTTTTGCATGGTCAATGGTCTAAACATCTTTGAAAATTCAACACCTCTCCTATTCTATCAGTGCATCTTGGAAAATTCTTCAGAATGACAGATGACCCACAGTTCCAAAAGAATTCTGCTGATTCAAAAACATGCACCCTGAAACAGTGGTTGAAAGATTACTCTTTAACCAATGCACTGTTTAAGATTATGGGAACAAAACATTTTTGACTCCTTCACTTACATAATGTAGCCCCCTCAGGACTTGACACTAGTTTTTCAACTTAGTAGCCAAGTGGTCGGTGACATCTTAGATGTTTTTAGATGTTACGACAATTTCAGTCTGTTTACTAGCCAAACTGGCAGGTGGAAATTGAAAACCACTAGCCAAAACTGAATTTCTACGAGTCTGTGGCTAGTGGGCTACTGTTAGTGTCAAGCCCTGCCCCTCCTCTCTCTTCTCCAAAGGCTGGCAGAGAGAGAAATACATGTAAGCTAGCTTACATCAAGTACATATAAATCTATGTCATGCCATAACAAAAATTTATGTGGAGAAGTTTAAGCTTTTATGAGCCAATTTAATTTAATGATTTCAGCACAAGGTAAAATTTTTCATTACCTCATTCTGTGACAGGTCAACAGACGGTTCTTTCTTTAGTATATCAGAATCTTGCTCCCAGTTGGTTTGTGGACGTATATCCAACTTTTGGTCAGAGAAGGAAGATGACTCCATTTGAGAATCCTTACAACCACTATAGCATTTTGTTCGCTTTTTACCATAATCAGCACCATCCTCTACACATGGCAACCACAGACTTTGCTCTAAGACTGATCCTACAACATCAGACTCCCATGCTTCTGCAGTGCTCTCCAAAGCACTTCTTACTGAGGAACAAATGCAAGTTGACCCACTTTCTTTTACAGTTCGACATTTTACAAGAACAGATCCATCCTCAACAGCAAGAGACAAGGAGGCACAGATTGGGTCAATAAAAGTAAAGTGGACTACACAATTTCTCTGAGAGGGAGAGACCTCAGGGGTTGAAATGCTACGCACCTCAGACAATTCTAGTTTTCTACCTAAACTTGAAAACCATTTATAAAAAACAAGCAGTGCCTTATCAGAAGATGAAAATCTGTAGGAAAAGTAAGACACATGTGCCAAAGGCCAAACAGCAGATGCAGTGGGAAAACTATCGATGCTGTCACACAGGTTGTGTGATTTTGATAATTCTAGCTCAACTAAAAGTGGAAGAGAGTCAATTTGTGAAGAGAGAGAAGACACAGAAGGTGATTGCTCTTGAGTTGGCAGCTTCATGAACAACTCTTGTCCCTCAAGGAAAGTTTTTCTGAACTTGGGTTGTAGACACAGCAGTTTTACACTTTCACGAAAAGAAGAGGTTACACAGCTTATATCTCCTGTTTCCAAGACATCAGATGTCTTCCAGAAGAGAAGAAATTGTGGCCCCTTTCCATTGTTACTGCATGATGACAACAAGTACACATTGTCATAATCTCCTGGTTGCTTCTTTTCCTTGCCACTGTATTTTGATGAAAAGGACTCATCCTCTCCTAGTGATGTAGCAGAATTAAGAATCAAAGTGAAGTAAACCTGCACATTGGCCTCCAAAGTTCTCTGCAATGTACAGTGCACATATTTGCCCAAATAATCTGAAACTGTCAGGACCGTGGAGTCAAGCTCTTCCAAACAGTTGAAAATTTCTTTTATATGACCTCTTTTTTCATCTCCTGTTTTCATATCTGCCAGACTGACAAGAGAAAGAAAATGGGAACAGCAAGAACCTCTGAGGGCAAGGCCATCGGCATCTACCACAAAGAACATTCGATAAAGTTCAGGGGCAATAACCTTGGTCTTCATGGACAAGTCATCCCTTGATGAGAGCTGATGATGTACAAAGAGGAACTCCTCTTCTGCCTCTTTGACTTGACCCAAGGAGTGCAGTAACTGGCCTCGTAAATAGTGGCAGAAGGCAACATCTGGATGATCATGGTGCAAGCCATGGTGCACAAAGATGTCATTGGCTTTCTTAACTTTGTCCAAAGCTGAACGCATGAATTTTTCTTTCCTTTTCAAAATAGATGCACCTTGAAGATAAGCAGAAGCTGTCTGAAGTGAGACCTTACCACAAGCGGATATGAAGATTTCTAATGCTTCTTCAATGATTAATTTGGCATTCTCGAAATTTCCAGCCCTACCCTCAAGGTCAGCTAACTTCAAAAGGATTTCTCCTACTTCAGGGTGGTGGTGATTTAATTTTTCAAATAAGATGCAAGCTTCCTTCAGATGATGATGCACTTCTTTTAGGTTTCCCTTGTGCAAGGCGCAGGTACCCAGTACACTCTTGCATGAACCAACCATGTGATACCCTCTACCAAAGTAGCGAATGAAGATTTCCTCAGCTTTTTGGAGAGCACTCTGTGCTTCACTGGCTTCACAATACTTGACTTTGAAGTGGCCAATTTGATACTGTAAAAAGCCAAAGAATGGGCCATTTCCACCATAAACATGCAAGAATGTTGCCTCCAACTTGTCAATTAACTGCCTAGCTTCTTTGAGGCACTTAATAGTGCAGTACATCTCTGCCAATGTCATAACAGTTGTTATGAAGTCAGCAGTCAGTGGTTGTGTTTTCATGAATGCATCTGCAGCAAACAGTTGCAGCGCAAATTCTTCCAGTTCCTCATGTTTATTCTTTTCACCTTCATGTTCTTTCAGTTGCAAAGTCATAAGCTGCTTCATGTACTTCAATGCAAAAGCATCACTAATGCCACAAACATCAAATTTCACAGCAACTCTCAAAATCTCATGAAAACTTTTGTAGTTCTTAAGTTTTTGACAAAGGAGATTGAGTCTGAAGACCACTTTCCACAGCAGATGAACATCAGCTGGTGGGGCCTTTGTGATAACCAAGCACAATTCAACTGCATCATTACAATAAGACTGAGCCTTCTTAAAGTCTCCACAGATCATATGGAAGACTGCTAAGTTCACAGTAACAACAGCAATGCCCAGATGATCCTCTTTATCCCGAAAGTAATGTAATGTTCTTAAAAAGCATTTCTCGCTAAGGTTGTACTTCACCCTCCGGGTTAACATCACTCCCACATTGTTCATCAAATTACCATCACCAGGATAATTGTCAAAGCCCTTTGCTATCTCTTCCAAGTAAGCTGTGTCTGAAGCCAGGGAAATTAAGAAATGGAGAATATTCAATTCATCAGGAGAATCACCTTGAGAAGACAGAAAAATGAAGTGGGCTTCAGAACCCTCCAAAGACACTAGCATAGTTTGCATAACTCGACTTAAGGAAGCTTTCAAATAAGCTTGACCTTTATCACAACTCTTAAGCACTCTTCTGCTTGGAGCCAAATTTTCAATACTGCTAGGTTCATCAATGATCGCTTCATGAGAATAACACTTTTGCAACTTCTTACACGGACAAGAGCAGTTGCTTGGCCTGTCACCTGCATCTTTATCACACATGATGAAAAAAGAATTGTGGATCGGATTTCTTCCTTTCTCTTATCCTAAAATAAAGTAAGATGACAAGAAACATAAGCTTCTAAAGAAAATAATATGTCTTAAAATATAAGACCAACAGTTTATATCATTGAAAAGGGAAAAACACTAAAATCTATGCATAATTATGTTTATAGTTATACAACACCATTACACCTTAACCCAATGTCATACACACAAAAAGTGCAGCCAATTACATGCACTTCACCCAAGCTTTTACAGTTTGGTCACCATGGCCACTAAAAAAAAATTATGGCACTTCAATGATAAACACTACAAACCAGTTTTCAGCTACCAAGTGGGAAGTTGTAAAATTTTTCTGCAGCCAAAGCTGATATTCAAAGATAGTTCTCCACACCAAAATGGCGAGTTTGGTTATGCATCTACAGCTTTGCAAACAATGTAATAAAATCATGGAACACAATAATTTCGTTTGAACATCTGTTAATTTTGGTAAAAACCACCTCAAATGAACTTCAATTATGACAATGAAAAATTCTGATTTGAACTTTTGATTCTATGGTGGCTTGCAAAAGTAAGATCAGACAAAAAGGAGGAAGTAAATGAAATGCATTCTTTCAATACACCATGACTGCCCCAATAATATGATGTACATGTACTACTAGAGAGTAGTGTATAACTACCATATTTCTTCACCTATAAGCTGATCTCTGCTATAAGCCAAGACCCTAAAAGTTAGAAACTTTCCAACAGACTCGTGTTGTTAAAAAAAAAACTAAAACCATCAGCTAGAGGCTGATGGCAAAATTCTTGATTGTAATGGGCCATTTGAATGAGCAAACCTCACAGAAAACATTGGTAAATGGCTCACTGAACACAAAAACTCACAAGCTAATGAATTAAAATAACTATAAAAGAAAAGGAGCACGTCAGAGGAGATGAATATCAATTGACCTGACAAAGTGTATGAATACAGATATACTGAATGAATACCACCTCCCCGTTAGCTCAAACCGCCTCGCGGTTAGCTCAAATTTGCTTTGACACTTGGACACATGGTAGGAGGGATCGTTTGAATGATAGTCATTTTAAGATTCTGAGAAAGTGTCAAAGCAAATTTTATTGCTTAGTGGTTGAAATGATTTAAATTAAGAAATTCAAACCTAATCTGAACATGAAAACGGACTCCATAAGTGCTAAACTTTTTGTTTAACCCGCAAATTATTTTCTCTTATTGTTTGTTTTTAGTATTTATAGAACTTATTTTTAAACATTCTTGACTTGATAATGACGTTGTGTTAACATCGAAACGTCGTCGATTTTAGCTTTCTATAGCTTTTTATCGTTTTTTAAATTTTACAATGTTATCAAGCAATGTTTTGTCGCAAGTTTTTATCGTCAAATGTTATTCCAAGTCACAATTTCTATCTTGAAAAGCTTTTCTAAAAAAGTACTTATCAAAAGTCTAAATTGTTCACATGGCATTTTATTTTTTATTTTGAGACAAAAATCCACATGTGGAAGCAACATTAATTCCCCACCAAAAATTCTTGTCTGGTTACCCTTTAGTTAATGCCATTTTCCACAGAGTTTGTATTTTGTAATTTGGTTAGATCAACGAAGTTGAAATTGGATTTCACTCTAACGAAGGGCTAACGTTCAAAATGTCAGCTTTTTTACTCATTACGGTGGCCAATTTACAATTTCAACTTAGTTGATATAACTAAATTACCTCGTTACCCCCCACCGACGCAGCACCACAGTTTCTTTAGAAACTTTCAGCCTTTATTCATTTGTATTTTGTATTTTGACTTGTCCTATGGGCTTGTCAAAATACAGCACAATTCACAAAAATACTTAGCGATACTACACAACAAAACAGAGAATAAGATATATCATAAATCATGAGATGCACAGATTGATGAAATAAAGATGAATGACCTTCCCAGCAATAAATTGGTTGTGTCACTAGTGACAGTTACAACAATGCACCACTTCCTCTTGGAATATTTTTGGTTAATCCTGATAAAAACCCTTTGCTTTTGTGTAATATCAACGATCAGAACAAATTTTGTGATTTACTCTAAATCAATGCAACTGCTGATAAAACAAAATCCAGGCTTAGAATGGTTGAAAGAGCTCAACTTTCAAATAATTTTATAAGGATCGATATTTAAGTAAGTGATGCACATCAAACATATTTCATTGTTTTACCACAAAAAGTGCTGTCTTGTCCACTGAGACAAAACTGAATAAAAAGTGCTGGATAGCTATTGGCCAAGGCGGCTGACGTCAACAATACTGTCACGGAGACCGGCATGTTATCGTCTCCTGTCTGTTCTGATAACCAATCGCACATGATTACGTTACAATACAAACAGCCAACCCATCTATAATTGATGCTGTAAAATGGTGAAACAGACCTTCCTGTTTAACAGCTCAATGATAATTTTGGAGACGATGGCCAGAAAAAACCGGCACCTAAAGTTCCGTAGTGAGCAAGGAAAATCGTGTTTGCATAACAGGTAGGTCTACATGGAATTTTTGCGTTTAATATTCCACATTCGGCATCTCAAACAAACATACGATTTAGCTTTCAGAATTGCCACTTGGAAAGGAGAAAATTGAAGAAGGCCAACCACCTAGGTGAGTAAATAGTATCGTCACAGCAACTTGTGTTTAAATTTGTGATCGTTGGAGGACTGTGCAGAGCTAGTGAAAAAAAAAAACTAGTAGACTTAACCTCCATTATGGTGTCAAATCGGAAGTCATAATGGGAATAGGTGTATAATTTATGTTGGAACCCCGCCAGATTGGATCTAAGTCAACGGTTCGAAGCGTCTTCGAGACGTAATTGTCTTTTGATGACGTTCGGCCAGAATTACGAAGTATCTTCTTATTTTCACCGCACAAAGTTTAAAAACACGATCCCTTTAGAGCGAGAGGACATGTTTACGTGTTCTGCTCTATGTGGTTCGCACACATTCAATTTTCTTCAGGAAAAATGGCGGTCGTTCCCCTCTGATCCTTTCGCGAGCGCCACTAGTGAACACAATTTAGTCACGTACTCAAATAACTCTGAAAACTGCTACCTTACTACTGTTGACCGTTATTTATCGTGTTCAAAACTGCACTTTAATGAGGTTGTCTACAGATATATACGGGTGCAGGTGCAGATATGGTAATTACAGGTATTGTGGTTGGTGTGTGTGTGAGTAACGAGGTGCAAGTGTTTAGGTGCTAATTACAATAGTTGTGGTGCTAATTACAATAGTTGTGCAACACTACAAAGTTCTGCATTTTCTAAGATAGGTCACGTTCTAGCCTAACTTTTGCCTGACTCGCAATCGAAGAGCAACTGCTGCAAGTGTTGCAACTTCTGCAGCATCTGCAGCTACCGTTGCTTTTTTTAAACCCCAAACATTCAAGTTAAAGAATCGGTAGAGCTCGTATTTACCTGCTTTCAACTGGTTTAGTGTATCGAAGTCGAGTAGAAAAACGGGCGAGGACAAAAACTACTCGGGTAGTTGTGTGACAAACTTCCCTGCAAACTTATCGGCAAACCCAAACCTGAATTAACATATAAAATAAACAACCATAAGTATCCCTTGGGGAGTATCGCTGGCAGTGCGCGCACTCTGATTACGTTGCATCATGGTCGTAAAACAAATTTTGAGTCATTTCCAAAAGGACGTAAAGACAGCAGAGTGACAATAACTCTCAAAAAAGAAACGACAACTTTGAGTTTAAATTTACATTCTCATGTCATCTTCAGTTGCAAATGAGCATTTAACGGTTGTACATTTGAATTAACAAATAGAGAAACCTTGACTGTGCTCTGTTCTGTAGTAAAGCACGCAGGAAGCGGCTAGAGCACTTCTTGACATTTTTCTCCCCACTTCTTGACATTTCCCCCCACTTCTTGACATTTTGGCCTAGAGGGTGGGCACTTATTCGCGGGAGACCGCTCATTCGAACGTGGGCGCTTGGGGGGAAATGCGGTACTCCTACTCCATCTACGCAAGATCACCTAAGTAACTGGCCCCGCTTAACACAAACATTAATCAAGAATTTGGTCACGTCTCGCCGATATGTCAAGGCAATTCAATGTCTTTCACTGAATTTATGCCCATTAGATTCAAGAAATTATAATCTCTTGTTAGATTACGATATTGTGGAGAAAAACGATGCATAATCGTTATTTTTCGATTTAAGTTTTCGCCGAGTCATTGAGAGCTAGGTCTACTTCGCTAGGTCTACTACTTTATTTTCATGACGTCATCGGCATGATCTCGCAGTCAAAGGTAGATATTGATTCATTTATAGAAATTCCGCACAAAAAAATCATCACCGAGTCATAACAAAAGTTTGGCCTTGCTTCATTTAAATATTTCGTCCAGAAACTCTCGGTGGTAGTATCGTCACAAGATAAAAATCGCTTTGACTCAAATTAACGTAAAATCAAATCATAGTAAGCAGAGAATTCTTAAAAGCAACCGACTTTACCAGCATGTTAGTGAAGCTTAACTTTTCAAAGTTACATGCAATTCCATACTATATTTTTCATCGATTCTTCGGTCTCAAAATTTGAGGTTAAACGATGATGTATCAATGATTTATCCCATAACTATTTCATTGCCGTGTTCGCCTTTAGTTTACTGAAGAATCAACACTGTTCGTTTTTATGAAAGGGGTACAACAGGTATGGCCAAAAGGCCAAGTTACTTTGTAATATATCGTAGTATTCGTTTTGTCGTGACCGACCAAGTAGAACTTACTTTTTGCAGTCGTATTCCTCGCTTGTTTGAACCGTTTTCAGCGACGTCTTTACATTTCAGGAACAAGATTATTCAGTAGCACGTTTGACCTTGGAAACAAGTTTTGGCTTAATAAATAAGAAAAAACAGGTTCTAGTCCACACAAAAGAATTAACATTTGCCAGGTTTTCCAGAATTTACGAACAAAACAAAACAAAACAAAATGAATCAACAAACTTAGAAAAAAGGAATGTTCGAGTTTATGTAAAACCGACAGTGGACGGGAAAAAGATTACGTTCTTGAAAGTCACGACTGTTTTCAATGACAACTTGAAACGACTGGAACTTTATCCTAAGTAAGAGAACATAACCCGCAAGTTACTCTCTACAGATACAAAAATGCGTAGTATATGGCCACTTGCGACGAATGACAGTAAAACAATTTTGCAAATTGCAAATTTTGCAAAGCATAATATCTACATAAAAAAAAGCGGTCGTGTTGGTGGGGAACGAGTCGATAATGTAACTTGGCCACTGTCAAGAGTTTAAAAGCTAGCGTTTCGAACGTTAGCCCCTCGTCAGAGTGCCATTCGCTCCAACGAAGTATACACATAGTCTATGTGGCTATTGGGTTTTATGGTTCGTTTCGCTGCTGAAACTTGCTCAAACTCCGCAGCATCCACTTTCACCGTATGAAAAACCGCGAGTGGATTTGAGGTCGATCGGAATTTGACAAAAAATAGTAAAAACCCACAGCTGATTAAGGGGGTAAATTGCAGCTG